>NW_011503862.1:0-8229 GCF_000495115.2 Populus euphratica | reverse complement strand
TTGGACTTCTAGAACTCCAGATATGGCCAAAATACTGAACAGTGCTTGGGCTGGAAGACAGATTCGGGCTTCTTTGTTGTTGCTACAATTTGGACTTGAAAATGGCATTTTTAGATCTTCAGCTCCATATGAAAGTTGTAGGCCTATGTCTTACCTTTCCATCCATATAAATTGGAACTAAATCTGAGATATATAGCTCCAGATATGACCCAATTCCCGAATAGTGTTCCAGTTTGAATTGCACCGACATCTCTTTTCGAAGTTTGGCCATCTCTTTATCCTTGCAATTTAAGTTCTTAAAGTCATCAATCAATCCTCTCATTTATGTGATAGGCCTGCATTTAAAATGAACATTTACCACAAATTAAAGGTCTCTTATATTATTAGATATATTATTATAAAACATGCTTTGGTTAAGGAGCTATTGATACTTCAAGTGCAAAATGATGATATAAAACCATGATAAAAATGCACTTTTAAGTACTAATCACAGGCCTATCACATAAATGAGAGGATTGATTGATGAATTTAAGTACTAAAATTGAAAGGACAAAGAGAGTGTCAAACTTAGAAAAGAGATGTTGGTTCAACCCAAACTGGAACACTGTTTGGTCATTGGATCATATTTAGAGTTGTAGATCTTAGATTTAGATCTACTTTATATGGATGGAAAGCTAAGACATAGGCCTAAAACATTAATGGGAAGATAAGACTCAATTCTGCTTTTTAGAAGTCCAAATCTTAGCAACAATGGAGAAGTTCAAATCTATCCTGCAACTTAGATACTATTCAGTGTTCAGCTCATATCTCAAGTTTTAGGAGTCCAAGTGACCTCAATTTTTTTCTTGAAAACTCGAGATAATTTCCTAGAACTTTCATGATTTAATTCTGTTCAAATTCTAATATTATTAATGATGTTTTGTCTAGACAAGAAGATAAGGATTGCCACCAAGTCAAGATGTGGCCAACAACTCAACAATTAGTCATCAAATCAATAGTTTCAAATTTTGGCCTATAAAAAGAAGAATTTACTATGCATTTAAGCATTTTGGTTTGCAGATCAAGATCATGATCTTGCTTTCTTTTTATTATAATGCTTAAGTTTTGCTTATATTAATCTCTTGTTTATGCTTCTCATTTCCTTTCCTTTACTTAGTTAACTTATATCTTATTTATGTTCTTTTCTAGTTTATTTATATTTATTTTTATCATTATGTTTAACTAAATTTATCATGTCAAGGTAAATAGGTTACACTACTAGTGTAAAAATAAGTATAGTATAAACTTAACATGGACTTTAATGTTTGATACTAACATGTTTTGTATTTGTTATCTTATTCACTCTTAATATTTTACTTGTTAAATGGTTAATCTAGATTTATGTTGTATAACGTTGGTACAACAAATACTTAGCACTTTCATAGCACAAACTGTATAGTATAACCGACACTTGTGCCATGAAAGAAACTTGATTTGTTGCTAACATAATTTAATATCATGAATACCTGATAACATTTACAAGTATTAGCATTATTCAAATAAGATAACTAATGTAATCATGTTAACAATTTATAATCCGATTAGAACCTCTTTTATATGTGGTTTCTAATTGAGTAATAAGAGTTAGTGGATCCTCTAACCTTGATAATTGTTTTTAACATTGTTTAATCTTCACATTAATCTTACAATCTCAAAGTCCTTTTTAACTTCTTCTTCTTCTTCTTCTTCTTATTATTATTATTATTATTATTATTATTATTATTATTAGTAGTAGTAGTAGTAGTAGTAGTAGTATTAATATTACTATTATTATTATAATTATTGTTATTGTTGTTTATAATTTATATAGTTAACCTTCCTGTGGTTCGACTCCGGTCTTATCAGGTTATTTATTACTTATACACTATTTACCTTGGAAGAAGACATCAATCTTTTGATCGTGTCAAGTTTTTGGCACTATTACTGGGGAGGTAAATTCTTGTATAAATTATAATTTTTATTTTATTCTGTTTATTTTCTTTTATTTTTTTTCTCTTTTCTTTCTTTTATTGTCTTCCTACACGTGCATGAGAGTTTGGTCACGTACATTAAGTGGTAAACTTTATAGGGTATCCTCATCATTTTCAGAAAATATGGTCGAATAAGATAACCAGTCGCTTCACAATGAGAACAACCATGTTAAAACACTTAGAGACTACATGAATCCCACAAGAACAAGTGTACCTTCATGCATCGTTTTCCCTTTGATGCATCTCATTTCAATTTTAAGCCAGATATTATTCAACTTTTACCTTCTTTTTGCTAGAACACTTAGAGATCACATGAATCCCACAAGAACAAGTGCACCATCATGCATAGTTTTTCCTCCCGATGCATCTCATTTTAATTTTAAACCAGGTATTATTCAACTTTTACCTTCTTTTCATGGCTTAGATTTAGAAAATCCATACTTGCATTTAAGAGAATTTGAGGAGGTCTGTAACTCCTATAATAACTTAAATTGTAGCATGAATACAATCAGATCAAAGCTTTTTCATTAAAAGATAAAGCTAAAACATGCCTATAAAATTTGAGACTAGGATCCATTCGTCCTTGGGATGAAATGTGACAATAATTTTTAGAGAAGTTTTTTCCATCTCATAAAACAAACTCTTTTAAAAAACAAATCACCATTTTCACTCAAAAACTAGGAGAAACATTTTACCAATATTGGGATAAGTATCGAGACTTACATAATACTTGCCCTAATCATGGTTTTGAAACATAGACATTGGTTTCATATTTTTATAAAGGGTTAACACCTAAAGATAGATAAATGGTTGAGTTGATGTGTAATGAAACTATAAAGCAATGGAGTACCTAGACTTGCTAGGTGAAAATGCTCAAAATTGGACAATATTGGCACTTATAAGGCACCAAGTAAAACTCAACCTCATACATCCAGTGGAGGTATGTACAACCTTAGGGGAGATCATGACCTTCAAGCTAATTTTGCATCTTTAGCTAGAAAAGTTGAGGAACTAGAATTGAAAAGGAGTGGTCAATTAAAATCTGTTTAAGACATTGTATATCAAATCTATGAAACCAATAAACATTCAACCAGTGATTATCCAATATTATCTTCTTTTAATAAATGTCTCCATAAACATGCTCGTGCTTTAAACAATTTCTAAAAGCCCAATTATAACCCATACTTGCAAACATACAATATTGGTTGGAGAAATCATCCAAATTTTAGTTGGAAGAGTGATAATAATAATGCGCAAACTTCATAACCACCGTTTTAAGCACACTATAATTTCCAAAATTCTCATGGATATGCACCTCTTTATACTCAACCTCCTATACGAAATATTGAGGAAACATTACATGCATTCATTGAAATGCTAGAGGCAATCAACACTCAACTTGCTCAAAACATAATAAATTTTAAAGATACTTTTGCAAAGTTCACATATGTTCTCAGTTTCCAAGAGAAAGTTAAATTCCCATCTCAACCACAACAAAATCCCAAGGGGCAATACAATGCAAACACAAGTAGTTCTATAAGCCAATATATGGATCAAATCAAATTAGTTATCACTTTTTACAGTGGTAAGATTATTGAAAAAACCACTCTTGAACCTTGTGAGAAAGATGATGAGTCAATTTCTAAGTGTAAGAAAGGGGTTGAATCTAAATATTGCAAAGAAAAGACTAATTCCCTGCCATTACGTCCATTTTCTCATGCTATGACCAAACAAAAGAAAGTCAATCACAACTTTAAAATCTTTGAAACTTTCAAACAAGTAAGGATCAATATACCTTTGCTGGATATTATTAAACAGGTTTCTTCTTATGCTAAATTTTTGAAAGATTTGTGCATTATGAAGAGAAAATTGAATGTGAAAAAAGAAAGCTTTTTTAGCCGAACAAGTATCATTCTTCAGAACAATAATGCTTTGAAATATAAAGACCCTGGTTGTCCTAAAATTTCTTGCTTTATTAGAGAACATAAAATTAAAAAACCTTTACTTGATCCTAGAGCTAGTGTGAATTTACTTTCATATTTAGTTTTTCAAAGTCTCAATCTAGGTGAGTTAAAACCAACTTCTATAACTCTTTTACTTGCTGTTAGATCTGTAAAAATACTTAGAGGAATAGTTAAAGATGTGTTAGTATAAGTCGATAAATTCATTTATCTTGGGGATTTTATTGTCTTGGACACAACTTTTTGAAGCATGTAATTCATTTCCTGTTATTTTAGGACATTTGTTTCTTGCAACTTTTAATGCATTGATCAATTGTAGAAATGGACTCATGAAGCTATCGTTTGGAAACATGACATTAGAGATGAATATTTTTAACATTTGCAAGCAACCTAAAGATGATAATGATATACAGGAAGTGAAGTTTACTGAAAAATTAATTCATTATCAATTTCAAACCACTTCTAGGGAAACTGAGATTAATGAATCTGATGATTTGCAAATGGTTTATTTATAGGAAGAATCAAAGACAAGTAAATAGAGACCACAAATTAAGCAATTTCCCACCACGATCAATTAAGTCCATACTTTCAAGTGTTCAACCACCCAAACCTATTTTGAAGCCATTACCATTCAATCTTGAATACTCATTTTTAGGAAAAAGTGAAACTTTTCCAGTAATAATTGACACGACTAAAAGATTGATGTCTTCTTCCAAGTGTAGGAGCGTTGAAGTAATAAATAACCCGGCAAGACCGAGATCGAATCACAGGGAAGTTAATTGTATAAATTATAAATAACAACAATAAAACAACAACAACAATATGCTTCTTTGTCTGCTAGGATGGTTTTAATGTATAATTATTGCCATATGGCTTGATGTTGTTTAAGGGAGCCTATTCCCTTTGATTTTAGGTTATACAAGGGAATCTGTTCCCTTTACTTTTTGTTTTGCAAGCTTGTCTTGCTATGGTTTATTCAAGGGAGTCTATTCCCTTTGCCTGAATATGCATGTCTATTTGTATTGTTGGTTTCCAACTTGTTCCACAAGCTTGTCTTACTATTTTTGATCTATACAATTCTTATATTTGATCAATAATAATAATAATAATAAAACAATAATAGTAATAGTAATAGAAGAAGAAGAAGAAGAAGAAGTTGATGAGATCTTTGAGGTAGAAGATCAATGTGAGGATTAAACAATGATAACAACAAATGTCAAGGTTAAAGGATCCACTAATGGTATTTCAAACAAGTATAGTATAAACTCCTTCTATTACTCAATTGGAAACCACACACGAAGGAGGTTCTAATCAGATTATAAATTGTTAGCATGATTACGTTAGTTATCTTATTCAAATAAAGCTAATATTTGTAAATGTTATCAGGCATTCATGATTATAACTTATGTTAACAATAAATCAAGTTCCTTTTATAGCACAGGTGTCGGTTATACCATACGGTTTGGGCTATGAAAGTGCCAAGTATTTGTTGTACAAAGTGTTATACAACACAAATCTAGACTAACCATTTAACAAGCAAAGTATTAAAAGTGAATAAGATAACAAATACAAAACATATTAGCATCAGACATAAAAGTCCATGTTAAGTTTACAACATACTTATTCTTACACCATTAATGTAACCTTTTCACCTTGACATAATAAACTTAACTAAACATAATGAAAGACATAAACATAAATAAGCAAGATAAAAGCATAAATACGATACAGTTAACTAAATAAAGAAAAAGAAATGAAATGTATAAACAAGATATTAATGAAACCAAAACTTAAGCATACAAAAATACAAATAGAGGAAGCAAGAGCATGATTTTGATCTGAACACCAAGATGTCTAAATGCATGGCAAATGTCTCATTTTATAGGTCAAAATTAGAAACTATTGATTTGATGACTAATTGTTGAGTGGTTGGCCACATCTTGACTTGGTGACAATCCTTATCTTCTTGTCTGAACAAAACAGCATTGATAACGTCAGAATTTGAACAGAATTAAATCATGAAAGTTCTAGGAAATTGTATCGGCTTTTCAAAAAAAAAAAATTGAGGTCACTTGGACTCCTAAAACTCGAGATATGGGCTGAACATTGAATGGTGTCTGGACTGCAGGACAAATTCGGACTTCTCTATTGTTGCTAAGTTTTGGACTTCCAAATAGCAAAATTGATTCTCGCCTTCCCTAAGAAATTTTTAGGCCAATGTCTTAGCTTTCTATTCATATAAAGTATACCTAAATCCAAGTTCTACATATCTAGTTATGATCCAATTACCAAACAATGTTCTATTTGGACTAAACCAACATCTCTTTTCTAAATTTTACCCTTTCTTTATCCTTTCAATTTCAGTACTTTAACTCATCAATATTACTTTTATTTATGTGATAGACCTGCATTTAGGATGAATATTTACCATAAATTAAAGGTATCTTATGGTATCAGACTTGTTATTATAAAATATGTTTTATTTAAGGAGTTATTGATACTTCAAGTGCAAAATGATGATATAAAACCTTAATAAAAATGCACTTTTAAGTACTAATCAATAATCTCTTCCAAACGTAATGCACATCAAAAGATAGGTTATTACATACTCTGAAAATGCACAAAAATACATTAGGATAGACCATAGCTGACATAAAAGGAATTAGTCCTTTGATTTGCACACACATAATTTATGTGGAGAAAAATGCTAAACCCTCTAAAGAAATGCAACAAAGGCTCAATCTTGATATGATATAAGTAGTGAAAAATAAAGTTATTAAGCTTCTAGATAATAAAATTATTTATCCTATTTCTGACAGTAAATGGGTAAGTCCTACCCATGTTGCACCCAAGAAGTTTGGAGTCACTATTGACACTACTAAAAAATTAATGTCTTCTCCCAAGTGCAGAAGTGTCGAAGTAATAAATAACCTGGTAAGACTAGGGTCAAATCACAAGGAGGTTAATTATATAAATTATTAACAACAACAACAACAACAACAACAACAAGAATAGTAGTAGTAGTAGTAGTAGTAGTACTAATAATAATAACAGAAGAAGAAGAAGAAGAAAAAGTTGATGAGAACTTTGAGATGGAAGATCAATGTAAGGATTAAATAAAAATAACAACAAATGTCAAGGTTAGAGGATCCACTAATGGTATTTCAAACAAGTATAGTATAAACTATACTTATTGAGGTCATTTGGACTTCTAGAACTCAAGATATAGGCTGAACACGGAACAGTGTTTGGGCTGCAAGACAGATTCAGACTTTTTCATTGTTGCTACAATTTGGACTTGAAAACAACATTTTTAAAACAGACCTGCAATGAAAGTTATAGGTCTATTTCTTACCTCTCCATCCATATAAAGTAGACCTAAATCTAAGATCTATAGCTCTAGATATGACCCAATTATCGAACAATATTCTAGTTTGGAGTGCACCATAATCTCTTTTCTAAGTTTGGCCATCTTTTTATCCTTTCAATTTCAATACTTAAAATCATCAATCAATCCTTTCATTTATATAATAGGCCTGCATTTAAGATGAATATTTACCACAAATTAAAGGTATCTCATATTATTAGATATGTTATTATAAAACATGCTTTAGTTAGGGAGTTATTAATACTTCAAGTACAAAATAATGATATAAAATCTTGATAAAAATATACTTTTAAGTACTAATCTCACCCCCCAACTAGCGTATTACTAGTGCTTAGTAATTAAAGTGTTAAAATAAAAAAAAATTGCAAATTCCACAAAGCAAGATATTCATCATTCAATTTCCATTAATCTATTTAGATAAACAAACTCTTATTAAATTTATATATATGCTCAATACCTCTTGAATAGTACTTAAAAGTGTATTTTTATCAATGTTTTATATAATCATTTTGCATTTAAAGTATCAATAACTCCTTAACTAGAGCATGTTTTATAAAGACAAGTCTGATAATATAAAATACCTTTAATTTATGGTAAATGCTCATTTTCTATGCAGACATTCTCACAATTCAAAGGATTAATTATTGTGATTGACTATTGGAAGTGAAAAGATAGAAAAGGTTACGAAGGAGATGCCGATGCACTTCAAATTCGAATACTGTTCAATCATCAGATCATATCTAAAGCTATATATCTTGGATTTCATATTAATTTATATGGCTGGAAAGATAAGAAATAGGCCTGCAACTTTCATGGGTATGGAAAGACCTAAATTTTTCATTTTCAAATTCAAAGTTTGGCCACAAAAAAG
>NW_011503845.1:0-8306 GCF_000495115.2 Populus euphratica | reverse complement strand
TTACTTTGATAATTTTCATAGTGAAAATGAATCCATTGGTCTGAATGATCCTATAAATAAAGGTTGATTGTTTTGTTTTTCTCATATTTTTTTTTCTGTTTTGTTTTTTTATAACTCTTTGTTTGCTAGTCTCTCTTACCCCGGTTAAATGGTAGATAACGGCACTCCGTGACTCTTAAATCGGTTCTTTCAGTTTTCCATGAAAACTGATATTTGTGTATATATTTGTTTAATTCCTTGTTCCTTCTCTTCTCTTCTCTTTGCATCTCTTTTCCACTTCTTATCTTAAAAAATGGACACCACTCATGAAAAAGTACTTTCCCGCTTTACCTCAAAATGCGATTACAAAACTTTACCGAGCTAGGTGTGCAAGATTGAGGTTGTTAATGAACCATGGAATTCCTGAAGAGATTCACTATTTAATTAAAGCAAAGGTTTGATTATCATGTGAGTCTTCAAATTCTTTCATTTCACACATGCCTAAAACAAGGTAAAAGCATTTTTGCAAAGAAACGTCGTACAAAATGATTGAAAGTCTACCATCAATGTGCCAAATAGACTTGCAATGCACAATATCATTCTTTAGGAATGGTATCTGTAAATCATGAAGATAAAATATTATTCATTAAAGATGGCCTGAGTAAAAGGTCTTTAGATAATCTTCTATTGACGCTTGTGATGCATTCTAGTGGAGATGTGCATCGTGTAATTCATGATTTATGGTCATTGTTCCATAAAGAACATGCTCGACATAGTCTTGGAAATCTAACTAAAAAATACCTTATTTGCTGGTTTTTAAGAAAACTGGATGGGAAGCCTATCTTGGACATAAAACTAAGAGAAGATGTGAGCCATAATCACAACTGCGATTTGAGTCTTAGTTTGTAAAAACTTGTTTTTTTTTTCGTTTTATTAATAGCATAATATTTGTGTTTTGTTATTTCTTATATTTATTTAAGTGTATTCTAGGTTTGTCAGTGTTTGTTATTTCAGGTGATGTCTTCTATACTCTATCTTTCTACTTTAGAACATTGAGGAACTCATTTTGGTTAGGGGGAGAGGGTAGTAGTTGACCAAAAAAATTTTAACTAATTATGTTTTTCATTTTATAAAGCATGTGCAAAATTGTTGTTACTATGATGGCAGAGTAAAGAAGCTTTTTTGTTAAAGTGACTCTTGAGCCGCATCTTAGTAACCATTCTTAACAAGGTCTATTATAATACTTCTTGAAATATTCAAGTTTACAAACTCTCACATTATTATCACTTAATTCTACTCATATACTCATTTAACATGTATTCTTAAACCTTAATTTTCACATATATTTTAACATATGATTGTGGGTTGCGTATTGGATTATTATATTATTTATATTCTTTTGTTAAAGGTAACAACTAAGAAAAATGGATAGTATATAATTTGAGAAAAAAAAACCAAAAAAAGTATAAAAAAAATAATGATAATAAAAATGTAGATAAGTTTGGTTTCATAGCCTCCATAACCTGAGCAATTAAGCCTGAAGGGGTGTTTTTACACCTAATACCCTAAAGTCAACTGACTTGGGAGCTATTGGCCCAATGCCTGTTACATGGGTTAAGGAAAAAAGCTTAAGGGAATCAAACATTCACCATCTAAGTATCAGTATCTGCAACCCGAGTTACCAAGCTCATAGGGGTGTCTCAACACCTAATGCCCTAAGACCAACTAGTCTGGGAGTCATTAGCCGAAAGCTCGTTACATGGGTTAAAAATGCATCGTGTTTAAAGTTATATGTACATATATTAAAAAATAAAAATAAAAATAAAATCCCAACCTAAGGAAGTTAACCTTAAACATTAGAAGAAAATTTTTGTTTTCTTCCAAGTAAAACCCCATAACTATGTGTTGATATATTGAGCACAAAAAAAAGGTTTATTAATATCTTGTTTAAGAGGTATTGAGCAGATATATAAATTTAATGAGAGTTTGTTTATCCGGATAGATTAATGGAAGTTGAATGATGAATACCTTGCTTTGTGGAATTTGCAAATTATTTTTCTATTTTAATACTTTGATTAGTAGGGACTAGTAATAAGCTGGTTGGGGAGTGTGATTAGTACTTAAAAGTACATTTTTATCAAGGTTTTATATCATCATTTTGCACTTGAAGTATTAATAACTCCTTAACTAAAACATATTTTATAATAACATATCTAATAATATAAGATATCTTTAATTTATGGTAAATATTCATTTTAAATGCAGGCCTATCACATAAATGAAAGGACAAAGAGATGACCAAACTTAAAAAAGCGATGTTGGTGTAGTCTAAATTGGAACACTTTTCGGTAAATGGGTCATATCTGGAGTTTTAGATCTTAGATTTAAGTCTATTTTATATGGATAGAAAGGTTGGACATAGGCCTACAACTTTCATATGGATCCCAAGATTTAAAAAGGTCATTTTCAAGTCCAAATTATAGCAACAACAAAGAAGTCCAAATCTGTCCTCTAGTCAGCGCACTGTTCAGTGATTGGCCCATATCTGGAGTTCTAAAAGTCCAAATGACCTCTATTTTTTTTTTTCTGGAAAGCTGAGATAATTTTCTACAACTTTGATATTTCAAGTGGTTCCAATTCTGATGTTATCAATGACGTTTTGGGCAGACAAGAGAAGATAAGGATTGTCACCAAGTTAAAAGTTAGCCACTCACTCATCAATTAATCATCAAATCAATAGTTCCCAATGTTGGCCTATAAAATGAGTCATTTACCATGCATTTAGGCATCTTGGTTTCCAGATCAAGATCATGCTCTTGCTTTCTCTCTTTATATTTTTATAATGCATTAAGTTTTTCTTTTATTAATATCTTGTTCATGCCTTTCATTTCATTTCATTTCCTTTGCTTTGTTAACCCTTATCTTATTTATGTTCTTATTTTGTTTATTTATTTTTCTTTCTTTCATTATGTCTAGCGAAGTTTATTATGTCAAGGTGAAAAGGTTAAACTAATGGTGTAAGAATAAGTATATTGTAAACTTAACATGAGCTTTAATGTTTGATACTAACATGTTTTGTATTTGTTATCTTGTTCACTCTTTAATACTTTGCTTTTTAAATGATTAATTTAAATTTATATTATATAACACTTGGTACATCAAATGTTTAGCACTTTCATAGCCCATATTGTATGGTATAACCGACACCTATACTATAAAAGGAACTTGATTTGTTATTAACATAAGTTATAATTATGAATGTCTAACGAGATTTACAAGTATTAGCATTAATTGAATAAGATAACCTCCTTTATATGTGGTTTCCAATTGAATAATAAAAGTTTATACTATACTTGTTTAACATATCATTAGTAGATCCTCTAACCTTGACATTTGTTGTTATCATTATTTAATAATTACATTAATCTTTCATCTCAAAGTTCTCATCAACTTTTTCTTCTTCTTCTTCTTTACTACTACTACTAATAATATTATTATTGTTATTGTTGTTGTTATTGTTATTGTGTTATTGTTATTTATAATTTATACAATTAACTTCCTTATGGTTCGAGCCCAGTCTTTATAGGTTATTTATTACTTCAACACTCCTGCACTTGAGAGAAGATACAATCTTTTAGTTGTGTCAGTGACAATCCTTATCTTCTTATCTAAACAAAATATCATTACTAACATCAGAATTTGAACAGACTATTTTCATAAAAGTTCTAGAAAATTATCTAAGCTCTTTAACAAAAAAAAAAGAGATCATTCGGACTTCTAGAACTCAAGATATGAGCTAAACATTAAACAGTGTCTGGGCTGTAGAACAAATTTGGAGTTCTCCGTTGTTGCTACAATTTAAATTTAAAAATGGCATTTTTGAATCTTAAACTTCACATAAAAGTTTTAGGCCTATGTCTTAGCTTTTCATCCATATATAGCAGGCCTAAATCCAAGTTCTATAGCTTCAGTTATGATCCAATGACCGAACAGTGTTCCAGTTTAGACTGAACCAACATCTCTTTTCTAAACTTAGCCCTCTCCTTATCTTTTAAATTTTAGAAGTTAAACTCATCAATCAATCTTTTTATTTATGTGATAAACCTGCATTTAAGATGAATATTTACCATGAAATAAAGGTATCTTATAGTATTAGACACGATATTATAAAATATGCTCTAGTTAAGGAATTATTAATATTTCAAGTGCCAAATGATGATATAAAACCTTAATAAAAATAAACTTTTAAGTACTAATCATTAACCCACTAACACTGCGATCATGGGTATAATATTGAGATAAACTCATAAAAAAAAAGCAAAAAAAAACATGAAAACCAATTTTCAATCAATCAAATGTTGAAAGATGAAATTCAAATAAAAAATCAATGTCAAAAAAATCAAATATTGGAGAAAACATTAAATGAAAATGTGATAATCTTATAGAAAGTAAAATGAAAAACATTTAAAGTTTAATTTATAACAAACAAAATACTAAAGGATAAAATTTAAGAAAAAAATATAATCCAGAAAAGGTTGAAAAAACCCAACTTGATTCCACCTTGATTAGCAAGAAAAATGTGTTTCCAAGTTATGATTTTATGATAACCCCATAAAAAACAAACAGAATAAAACTCTAAAACTTAATTATTAAAAAATTCAATGTTGAATGGCAAGATAACCTGAATTATTTTTAAAATAAGTGAAAACCCTAATAGAAAAAAATTAAAAAAAATAAAGCTTAGTCTATAATTACATAAATGGAGAAGGATGAAACTGAAAAAACATGAGTTTAAAAAAAATAATAAGCAAACTTGAGCAAATCTCACAAACTTGAGTTAATCTTGGAATTGAGCTCAATCAATAAATTTAATTTCAAACAAGTTTAACATTAAAGGATGAAATTGAATAAAAAAATGAATTCAAAAAATTAAAGTGAAAAAAAATTAGCAATAAAAAAAAATATGAAATCTGATAGGAATAAAAATCAATTGATGGTTAAATTACAGATTTCTTTTAAAGAATAGCAATTAAAAGAATGATGAGCAAATTTGATATATAAAAAATTTAGAGGATAAAATTGAAAAAAATCCAATTTTATAAATTATTTAATATAAAATAAATAGTAATAAAAAAAAATAAAGACCAAATCTTAAGGGAAAATAAATTAAAGAGTTGTTTTGAAATTTTAAAGAGAATAGTGAGAACACTAAAAAAAAACAAGGAAAAAAAAACAATTAACCACTATCATCAAAACCAGAGACATGTGAGACACACATGCCACCTTATCATATAGATACAATGATAATTTAAACAACAGGGTAGAAAGTAATGTTTAATTGTTATAAGCTTAAATATGCATGCAAGAATGCATTGCATGTACATGTCTGATATTTTTTTAATAATATTTATATTTATTAAATTATTAAAAAGAAAATTATCTTAGACACAAGCATAATATTTTTTTTATTATTTTAAGGGTAATTAAATCATTTCAATGTGCTTTTAAAATTGAAAAGACTAAAAAGCCCTAAATGCTAGTTTATTTTTATTTATTTTATTTATAAATGTACTATATCAAAAAATATTTATATTTATTAAATTACCTCTAATAAATTTCAAAATCCCTAATAAATATCATGAAAAAACTATTTTACCTATTCATTCGCAAGACTCAAGATTTAAATGGATAGTACTTTATGTCATGGTTGGGGGGAAATTCACCTCCATTATATTATGTTTATTAATCCAACCTCTAGATAGCATTTGTCTAGTTAGAACCTATGTCCATAAAGATTAAAGTATTGAATACCATGTGCCAAAAAAAACAATGTACCGACCACTAATTTCAAAGTTCCCTTTTCTTCTCTAAAGGTAAGAATATTTTCGGCGTTGCTGTAAGAATATAAGTCGGTATCTTTATGGCATTTCCTGCTTCGTATAGCAGTACTCTCCGTCCAAAAAGAATCCAGCATGGAATTTTCTTCTAACGATATTGTTGTAGAAATGCTAGCCGCAAAGCATACAAGTGTGTAGCTGCTTTCATGAATCTACTTGTCATATTCTATTCGGAAATAATTAGGGCCTCGTGGTCCTATAATTTTGTCAAATAAAGAACCTCCAGCCATAGTTCTCCTTGACCCATGATGTCTTCAGAGGGATCCGATGTCCACATTCACAATAACAAGTTCCCATGTTGTCGGCTGGTCGATTTGACGTTTGAGAATTGTGGTGGTGAAGGATAAAGAGACAATGGACTTTAAAATCACCCACACACATGTGGTAGTGTTAAAATTTGGTTACGAAGATACGAAGATAGTGAGGATAAAAAATATATACAGTTAAAAAGATATGGATAATAATATTAAAATAAAATTATTTTTATGATAATTCTAAAGTAAATTTTTATATTTTCAAAATAGAAGATATATATAAAATAAAAACATGTGTTTAAAAATAATATTTTTTATTCTAAAAATTTATATAAAAACTCTTAATTTAAAAATTATCTAGCTAAGACATATAAAGATTAAAATAATATATAATAATAAAAATAATTATTCTTATAGTTTTAAAACTCGATCTAGTACATGACTTAAGTTATAAGTTAAGAGCGTTTATTCTTTTTATATATATAAAAAAAAGATTAAAATGACATCATTTTGACCCCAAAAAATATCAAGTTTTTTACTTAGATTTTTTATTAGGTCAAGATAGATCAATCCTTCCTTTATTTTTTCATAAACTCATATTAATCTAATTCTTGAATCAGTTAGGTCTTAAGTTGACATATTGAATCAATCTAGGTTTAATAACTATAGTTATAATATTATTATTAATTTCAACATTTAATATAAATTAAGTAAAAATAATAATATATAATATTTTTTAAAAATATATAAGTTTGATAGTAGCACATATTAAGAATAATATGAACTTTTTCATAATTTATTATGCTTTTTCCACCATTAACTAAACATGATATAAAGAAAGTCACATTATCTTGTACACCACCATTAAACATAATGTTATTTATGTTTTCTATTTTGTATTGTCTTCTTTCCAGCTTTTTCATATTTTTTTTATCTCAAGATAGCAACCAAACACTATCTAACATATCTATTTATCTCAAGATCAATTTTTATATAATATTGAATCATATACAAGTGAGTGACTTATTCAGTTACTATATAAGGAAAATCTTAATAGAAGAATAAATTGGAAAATTAGACATTTTACAATTATAAAATTGATTCAGTTATAAATATAAAAACAAACTAAAAACTCATCTTATTATATAATGACAACAAGAGGCATTTTCCTTTAAGCTTGAGCTTGTTATAAAGTAATATAAAATCATTCCTAAAGTCTTATCCATTGATTTAAACTTCTAGATAGAAATAAATTTTTTAATAGGGTATCAAAATTTTAATAATTAAATGAATTTTAGTTCAATTCTCATAACTCTTACTATTTAATTAAATTAAGAAAAAAAAACAAATCAACACATTATAATGTGGGAGCTTATGCAATTTTTAGGTCCAAATGATCTTAATTTGAAAAACAATATGTTAGAAAATAATATAAAATTATTTCTAGAACATCACTTAGTGAATAGAGATTCTTTTATGAGAGATACTAAGTTTATTGGCATATACAGAGCAAATAAAACTAAATCATTAGTCTATGTTACGCTGTGAGTCATATCAATATTTTTAAAACATATATAAAAAAATGAGTTGCTTAAGTGGTTTCTAGAATCTAATAATGAACTAAAAGCCTAATGCCTTTTGGATGACATCATTTTCAAATATGGAGTTTGTAACATATTGAACAATATTATTTTTAAATATTGAGACGGTAATATATTGAATCAATTTAAGTCAATATTGAAAAACCTATAAAATACACAACTCGAATAATAAGACCATAAAAACCCCATAGAAAGTAAATAGAAATAAATTATAAAGTTCAATTTCCTATCAATCCAACATTGAAGGATAAAAATGAGAAAAAACATTCAATTTAAAAAAATAGAACAAAAAAGGATGACTTGAGTCATAAGACCCTGATTATCCCATAAAAAATAAATTAAAAAATAATTATGAAACTCAATCTCCAATTAAAGAAATAATGAAATTAATCAAAAAATAACCCAAAGAAAAAAAACAAACATAATTAAAAAAAATAAGGACAAAAATTGACTTAAAAATAAAGATTGATGTCTTCTCCCAAGTGCAAGAGTATCGAAGTAATAAATAACTCGGCAAGACCGGGGTCGAACCACAGGGAGGTTAATTGTATAAATTATAGATAACAATAATACAA
>NW_011503847.1:0-8299 GCF_000495115.2 Populus euphratica | reverse complement strand
TATGGAGAATACCTGCAGATAAACCAGAAGCCGACAAGGAAGAATCAAACCACTAGTTAATCAGGAAATACTACATATATTTTCGCATGCATTACTATAAAACAACTGCATCCTTGTGAAGCTATGCAGGCTTCTTCTATCATTCAAAGATCACGTTGCACAATCACTGTTTACCCTCTCTATATCTTGTGATACTTCATCATATCTCGAAGGGTAAGCTACAGGCATAGCTTATGACATGATATTTACTGAAACTGGATCTTGCAGCTTCAGGGGAAGGGCAAGATCCCAGTTTAAAGTCCTTGAGACTTCTTTACCCGTCCCGGGAGCATAAACTATTGTATTTGCTTCTGGTTTAGTGTCCCAGCAACCTGGGATTATGGGAAGATATTATGGGCTAATCTACTTTTGTGAAAGCCAACTTGGATTTTGTATGTTAGAGTCTTGATGCCACCACTTCATGGTGATGGAAGATGCTATGAGAATTAACGCCTGCATATGAGAAGTCAAAAGATATTCAAACACAAGCTTACGATAAGACTTTTCTGTCATAAGAATTCTAAGCATATATGATCAACATCTCGTTTTGCCATGGAAATTTCATGGAAGATAGCATAATTGATCATTCGATTAATCATCAATTTATATAGGTTGTCATTGTTAGGATACTAATATTGTGATATTTGATATTAATTTATCCTTTAATCAGATTATATTACTTGACAAATCATAAATTTATTTTTAATCCCTGTATGTGTTAGGATACTGGCATGCAAACCCGACAAGACAAAAGGTAAGGGACAAGATAAAATGAGAAATGACACACAAGAATTTACGTGGTTCACCCAATTTGGCTACGTCCACGGGCAAGTATAGAAGAATTTTACTAAGTAATGTGGGAATACAACTTCTCTCTAATAATAGGAGAACAACAAAAATCTCTCTATTATTAGGAGAAAATACCTCACTTACTATCTCACAAATACCTCACAATTTTGTGGGATTACTCTCTTCTCACCCTCTCTTCTTTCTCTCTTATGGTGTGTATATAATGCTTGGATGCATTGCCTATTTATAGGCAAGCATCCATGCAAAAGACAAGGGGTTAGGCAAATAGCACCAATTTGGTGCATATAATTTTTGACTAAGATGGCTACACCTTCTCCCACCATTTTTGACTAAGGTGTAAAAGGATGACTACACCTTCTCCCACCATTTTTTACTAAGGTGGTTAGCTTCACATTCTCCCACTTGAAGACTTTGATGATTGAATCAAGTCTTCACACTTGATCATTTGTGCTTCTTCTATCCTTTCTATACTTTTCATCTTCATGCTGCTTACGTTTCTGCTAGGCCGTAAGAGGATCTGCACCATATATACTTATCAGTGTTAACCGGTTTCGTCAAAGCATCTGCTGGGTTTTCCTTTGTGTGAATCTTCTGAAAATCCACACTTCCATCTTCCACCACTTCGCAAACAAAGTGATACTGAACATCTATGTGTTTTGTTCTTGAATGAAACGCTGGATTCCTTGCAATATGCAAGGCACTTTGACTATCACAATACAAAAGAATATTCTCTTGCTTGTGCCCGAGTTCCTCCATAAGTTTCTTCATCCATATTGCTTCTTTACAAGCTTGTGTAGCTGCCATGTACTCAGCTTCTATTGTGGATAACGCTACAACAGTCTGAAGTTTAGAAACCCAGCTCACAGCTCCTTCTGCAATTATGAACACATAGCCTGTAGTGGACTTCCTTTTCTCAAGGTCACCAGCAAAATCTGAATCAACATATCCTCTGATAGTTAATTCTGATCCTCCATAACATAATGCAACATCTAAGGTACCCTTGATGTATCTCAAGATCCTCTTAATAGTATTCCAATGCTCTCTACCAGGATTTGCCATGTATCGACTAACTGCTCCCACTGCTTGTGCAATGTCCGGTCTTGTACATATCATGGCAAACATTAAACTTCCCACTGCTGATGCATACGGTACTCGAGACATCTCCATCCTCTTTGCTTCATTGCTAGGAGACATACTTGAGGATAATTTGAAGTTAATAGGAAGTGGGGTGGAAATTGGCTTACAATCTTGCATGTTGAAGCGTCGCAAGATCTTCTTCAAATAACTCTTTTGAGAAAGCCAAATCTTCCTCTTACTTCTGTCTCGGTAAATTTGCATCCCTAGAATCTTGTTTGCTGGTCTCAAGTCCTTCATATCAAATTCCCTAGCCAACTGTGCCTTCAATTCTTGGACTCGATCTTTGTTGGGGCCTATCACCAACATGTCATCCATGTACAACAACAAAATGATGAAATCTTCTTCAAACCTCTTGTAATACGTACAATGGTCTGAACTGAGTCTATTGTACCCAAGGCTAATTATGAAGGAATCAAATCTCTTATACCAACACCTCGGCGCCTATTTGAGACCGTATAGAGATTTGTTCAACCTGCAAACCAAGTTCTCCTTGCTTGTTTCAGCAAAACCCTCTGGTTGGGGCATATAAATTTCTTCTTCAAGTTCTCCATGAATAAATGCAGTTTTCACGTCTAACTGCTCCAAGTGAAGATCAAATATAGCACACATTGCCAAGACTACTCTGATTGTCGTAAGTCGTACCACTGGAGAAAATATCTCATTGAAGTCTATTCCTTCTTTCTGATCATATCCTTTCACCACCAATCTTGCACGATACCGCTCCACTTGATCATTGCCATCATGTTTTATCTTGTAAACCCATTTATTGCCAATGGCCTTTCTTCCTTGTGGTAGCGGAACAAGATCCCAAGTATTATTCTTGTACAGAGCTTCAATCTCCTCTTGCATTGCTGTCATCCACATAGACACATTTGTGCTTTTAATAGCCTCATGGAAAGTTGATGGCTTTACATCCTCTGTTAGAAGACAGTATGCAATGTTACTTTCAGTAACATATTCTGAGTGCCAAGCCGGTGGTCTTCTTTCACGAGTCGACCGCCGAACTTCAGGAGTTTCAGACTCTATTTGTTCTTGCTCTTCATGCTCTGGTACAGCTTCAGAAAAAGCATGATTCTGAGTATTTTCCACATGGACTGCTGTAGTCTCCTTTAGAATGCTATTATGTTCTTCCATTTGCATTTTACCTTCTGCAAATATGACATCTCTGCTGATCACTACCTTGTGGGCAGTGGGATCCCACAAGCGATACCCCTTCACTCCATCAGCATATCCCAAGAATACACATTTTCTGGATTTTGAATCCAGCTTACTAACTTCTTGTGTATTGTACAATCACGTACACAGGACTTCCAAATATATGTAATCGAGAATAATCAGCTGGTTTTCCAGTCCACATCTCCATCGGTGTCTTCAACTCAATTGCGGTTGATGGAGATCGATTTATCACATAACAGGCGGTATTGACTGCTTCTGCCCAGAATGACTTTCCTAGACCTGCAGCCTTCAACATTGCTCTTGTTCTTTCTAATAGAGTTCTGTTCATCCGCTCTGCCACTCCATTTTGTTGTGGAGTGTATGCCGTTGTGAACTGCCTTTTGATACCTTCATATTGACAGAAGTTATCAAATTCATCACTGGTATATTCTCCTCCATTGTCAGTCCTCAAACACTTGATCTTCTTTTCAGATTCAAGTTCCACCCGCGCTTTGAAAGTTTTAAAGACTGTAAGCACATCTGTCTTCCTTCTAATTGGATACACTCAACATCTCCTGGAGAAGTCATCTATGAATGATACAAAGTATCTTGCTCCTCCCAAGGATATAACCGGTGCTTGCCATACATCAGAGTGAATCAGATCTAAGATGCATTTGCTCTTAGTTGTTGATGTGTCAAACTTCAACATGTGTTGTTTACTTGTAACACAGTGCTCACAAAAAGGTAAAGTAACCTTTGTAAGCCTAGGAAGTAACTTCTGATCAGAGAGAACCTTTAAACCTTTTTCTGACATGTGACCTAGTTTTTGATGCCACATCATCGTCTTCTCTTCTGTAGGACTGGCTGATGCGATTGACGCTTCTACCTCATGATGTGTTTCTCTCATTAATGCAAATACATTTGCAACTGTCTTTCTTGCCTTTAAAACCACCAGCGCTCTTTTGATGATTTTCATGATTCCATTGTCTGTTCGGATCTTACAGCCAAGACTATCAAATTGTCCTATAGACAAAAGATTCTTCTTTAAGTCTTTCACATGTCGCACTTCTGAAATAGTACGAATTAAGCCATCATACATCTTCAATTTGATGGTGCCAATGCCGACAATCTCTAAAGCATGATTATCACTCATGAACACTTTGCCTCCAGAGATAGGTTTATATGTATGGAACCAATCTCGATTAGGAGTCATATGCCATGTTGCTCCTGAATCCATTAGCCAGACCTCAGTGAGCTCTTCTGTATCTGTAGAGATTGTCGTTGCTTCACTATATAAAACATCTCCATCTTCTGAGGTACTCGCAACACACCCTTGAGATTTTGATGACTCTGCAGAATTCTCTATACCCTTTTTAAACCAACAATCCTTTTTGAAGTGCCCCTTTTTGCCACAGTTGTAGCATTTCATAGCCTTCTTACTTCTTGATTTGGACCTCCCCTGCCTTTGACTCCCACTAGAGCCACACTCTGTTGATCTTTCTCTTGACACCAATAATGCCTCTACTTGGTTTGAACTGTTTCTGTCTCCTTTGTTTTTGCGCCTATTTTCTTCTTCCAAGATAGCGGCTGCAACATCATCGAAGACTAGATAATCTGAGAGGATATTATTTGTCAAGTTGATAATGAGTTGATCATACGAATCAGGAAGACTTTGAAGTAGAAGCTCTGCACGTTCATTTTCCTCTATTTGCTGACCCAATGTAGTGAGTTGTGAAAATAGAGTTCTTATTGTGTTGATATGGTCAGTCACCGATGTGGTTTCTGCCATTCGAAGGGTATAAAGTCTCCGCTTTAAGAAAATCTTATTGTGCAAAGACTTGGACTCGTATAGCTTTGTTAGAGTCTCTCATATCTCCTTAGCTGTTTTCTTCTCCGCCACACTTGATAATACTTCATCGGCTAATGCTAAATGTATGTTAGCAATAGCATTGCCATCCATCTCATTCCATTTTTCATCATCAGTGATCTCCGTGGGCTGATCCCCAATTGCTGCCAAGCAATTATCTTTCCTTAAAATTGCCTTAATTCTCATTTTCCACAATGAGAAATTGCTCCCATTAAACCTCTCAATCTCGTACTTTGCTGCCATTGTATTCACCAAGATCTATTCAACTATCACCGTTTCACAGATCTGTAACGTATATAGAAATAGTATCGTGTGAATAATACTTCACTAAGTAAGTTCCCAGGAAAGATTGGAGGGGTCACAAACGGTCCCGCTTAAAACCCAATCTCCTTAGACAGAACTTCCTAGACTGTATTTAATCACCGCACTGACTTTCTATATACGCCAACAGCAACGTATATGAACAGTACCATATGGATGAATAGTAACCGTATAGATGAATAGTACCGTATACGTGAATAGTACCGTATACACGAATAATTTTTGTGTATTAACAACACCAACCAGGAGGCTCTGATACCACTGTTAGGATACTGGCATGCAAACCCGACAAGACAAAAGGTAAGGGATAAGTTAAAATGAGAAACGACACACAAGAATTTACGTGGTTCACCCAATTTGGCTACGTCCACGGGCAAGTATAGAAGAATTTTACTAAGTAATGTGGGAATACAACTTCTCTCTAATAATAGGAGAACAACAAAAACTCTCTATTATTAGGAGAAAACACCTCACTTACTATCTCACAAATACCTCACAATTTTGTGGGATTACTCTCTTCTCACCCTCTCTTCTTTCTCTCTTATGGTGTGTATATAATGCTTGGATGCATTGCCTATTTATAGACAAGCATCCATGCAAAAGAATTTGAAGTCAATTGAATTTATATTTTATCTAAATTGTGAAAATACTTGTACAAATTAGGTAAATCTTTTATTTATATTTTTGAGAGTTGTGTGGATGATAAGCTCTTTAAACCAGGATTCAACATGCTTCAAATTTTGATTTTTAAGAATTACGTAGATGATCAATTAACTCCAAATGTCCAAAGATTATGCCCAGTGGGAAAAAAAATTCTTAGAAATTTGCTAGTAAGTGGCAATATTCAAGACTAGAAGGTAGTGGATATATAATGATATAAAAGAATTGATCTTGAATTACATGTTGGACAAATGTTCAAGATACGTTCTTCAAATGCTTCAACGAGATGTAGCTAATAGCCATGAATGTTTGAAAGTGATACTAACAAAGAGAGATTTATAAAAAAAAAAAAAACAAAGAGAGATTTTGTTCTTGGAAGTGGGGGTTGCCTTGAATAAATCTGGACTGGTTACACATTTTCATATAATCCTACTAATATGGCACATTTGTTATTGTAATGGTGATCGCAAAAAAAATCATAGTTGTAAAATCTAGAAGTGTTTCTCATGTCAACTTGGAATCTAATTGATTTGGGGCATAAATAAGAATTTTGCAGGTACCAATCGACTATTTTAATTGCTAGTAAAACTGTAACGACTATAAATAACTAGTTTTTATTAAAAAAAATATATAGCTTGCCAATGGTAAAATCAAGAAAAGAATCCAAACGTATATGTTATACAAGTTATTTTAAGAATAGAACAACTTTAAAATTATCAATTTTTAACATACTCATATTTATGTAATCAAACATTTATAATCTAGCATAAGAGTATACATTCTCATTCTCACAATACTTAAATACTTTTAAATTCCTTAATTGTTATCTAGTGAAATACAAAAATACTTATATTTTTAATTGTAAAATCCACTCTATTAAGAGAGTAATTTTATAGTAATAAATCATATTTGTAAAATCTTGAAAGTTTAGAAAAAACTCTTAATATCAATGAGGTACTATTACTGAGAAAAAATCATGAAAAGTATATATCTTCAAATGAGAGAAAAATCTTAAAGAGAGAATATCTCCAAATGATGTAAAAAGCTTGGTGTGGTGTTAATTCATCAAATGACAATTGTAATAATATTAAACTAGGATTAGTGAAAGATTACAATATTTAAAATCAATTTGGTGTTTAAGATATGGATATAAGCTTGTCAAACTACATTAAAAACTGAATTTGTAATTTTTCTTCTTTATTTATTTATTTTAAACATTTTAATTATATTATTGATTATTATATTTATTATATTCAACTGAGTTCAATTGTATTATTTGTTTATAGTAGCAGAACATCTAATTTATCCTTTCTATATGTTATTCTTGTTTTAATCCTATAACAATAAAGTTGATATGTTAACCTAGTCAAAAATTGACTTCAATTTCTCTGTTTGTTTTTTAAAAAATATTAAAATAATATTATTTTAATATTTTTAAATAAAAATAATATTAATTTAGATTAACCTAATTTAATTATCGTGACCATAAACTTAGCCTTACCTGTTGAGGGTGAAGAGTGTTTGGAAACGAAGGCCAACCCGTGTTTTCAAAAGTTTTATTTTTTATTAAAATATAATTTTTTTATGTTTTAAATTATTTTAATGTATTAATTTTAAAAATAAAAAATATTATTTTTATATATTTCATTATAAAAAATATTTTAAAAAATATCTACAAATATACTTTTAAACAACTTACTACAGCTATAGCAAAAACAGTGGTGATACTCATAGGTTAGCATCGAATTACGTGGTGTGTCTTCAAGCTAATTTCCCATTCACCTTCAATTTTTTTTCTTTAAAAAATAAATGAGACAACATGGTGATTATACATGACAAAAAGGTTTGCACCTTTAATGCAGTTAATTGAATGTGTATCTTTTTAAAGAAAAATAATAAAAATATTAGCAACCTTCCAAAATAGTCGAGCCCTTTTAAGGGAAATCCCATGTCCAAAATTTCTATGACCAAATTGTAAAAATGCCTCCTTGCAAAGAAAAAAATGCTAAATAAAAAAATCCTATGATTTTTCATCCTAAATAATATGATTTTAAATTTTTTATCATAATTCTACTGAGAAAATGTTGAAAAAACCCATAAAATAACTCTATAATCACACTCACTTTCACTTATAATGGAATATAAAAAAAAAGTATGGAAAGAAATATTCAAATCTCTTTATTTTTCCTTGAATATCATTGCCAACAATGAATGATAAATTAAAAATCAAACTAAACTCAAAATTAAAATGAAAAATTTTATGATATTCCGATCATATAAGTTATAATCTGATTCATTAAATAATAATAT
>NW_011503824.1:0-8409 GCF_000495115.2 Populus euphratica | reverse complement strand
TTTTTTAGAATCTTAATTTCACCACCCCACATCATAAAAGTATTAAATCAATTTTAAAAATAAAAGAATATAATAAATCTCTTTAATCACAAGATCAATCCTTTCATATTTGTAATCTAGATCTATGTACCACATAACATAGTACTATATTAGTAACACATACAATATTAATATTTGTGGAGTGAGTTGATGACAAATGGTACTGTTGTTGTCTTAGAAAGAGATCTTATTTTGAATATTTGTGGAGTGAGTTGATGACAAATGTCTGTTGTCTTAGAAAGAGATTTTATTTTTATAAATTATAAATTTGCTTGTAATACTACGAAGAGAATCTAGTAAAGTATGCTCTAAGAAGGAAATATATATGGAACAAGATTGGAATAGTAATTTAAAAACTTTTTAAAAAAAAAAATTATTTTCAAATTTTAAAGATTGGAATAGTAATTTAAAAACTTTTTTTTAAAAAAATTATTTTCAAATTTTTTTTTTTTTTTTGTATTTGAGTTCTTGTGTGAGGAATATAGCGTCACAAATATGTCGTCCTGGCAAGAAAGCCGACTGAGAGGGTCCAATTACATCAACCAAAGCTGCCTTTAACCTGCTTACAATAATCTAACAAATGCATTTATACATAACATTGCAACAAGAGATCGAGCGAAAGTCATGCATGCAAGATGGATTCTGAACTTTGGGCACTAGGGCAATTCTGGTGGCATTGACACATCAACGCAGTGAATTGGTATTGAAAAAATACCTGACCGCAGCAATAAATTCAACGCCTATAATGCTCCAACAATATTTGAAGAAGAATGCAATGTATCCATTAGGACCTGGAGCTTTGTTGTCTGGGATGGAGAATAATGCAGACTTGATGTCATCATCAGTAATCGGTAAGTGCAAGGATGAACGGGATGCTTCAGATATTCTTTTAGAGAAAACATTTTGGGAATCTCGAATGTGGGGTGTTTCGGGAGCATTTAGTAGCTGCTCATAATAAGTGGAAACAAGCTTTCCCATCACCTATGGATCAATGATGAGATTGCTAGTGGCGTCTTGCAAGCTGTGAATTCGATTTCTAACTTGCTGGTGCAATAATGAATTATGAAAAAACTTCGTGTTTTTATCCCCAAGCTGTAACCAATGGATTCTTGATCGTTGTTTAAGAATAGAATCTTCATCTTTGCATAACTGTATGTACAGTTTTGCACAGTCCTTTTCAATGGCTTTAGCAACATTGGAGGATGGATTGCAGTCCAAGGAAGTTTGTGCAGCAAACCATGTAGCTTTGGCCTGTACAACCCGACTAGAGATGTGATTTGTATGCTAATGATGAAGTTTCTTGAGCTCATGCTTCAGAAAATGAAGTTTGTTTGTGAACTGGTATATAGAATTACCAGTGACTGGAGTATTCTATGAGCTGCTAACAACCGCATTGAAATCCTCTCTGTCAGCCCAAGTATTCAAAATTTTGAATGTTGAGTGTCTATATTGAGTTTAAGGATGAGGGACAGTAGCATGGCACTGTAATCAGAGATTTGCCTAGGCAAGAAGATAGCTTGAGCTACAGGAAAACTAGAAAACAAGTTAGAATTACCAAAAATCCGATCCAATTTTTTCTGGATTGTTTGTTCGCCATGTTAGCCATTATGCCAGGAGTGTTGCAGTCCTGTAAATGGGACTTGAAGAAGCTCTGCATGACTGATACAACTGAGAAAATCATCTAAATGACAATACCAATTATTGTCCCCTGTTGAACGATCACCGTCTTGCAAGATGGCATTAAAGTCACCAAGAACTATCCATGGGGCGCAAGAGTTGATACTTTCTTGGCAAAGATAATCCCAAAATGTATTAAACTTAACTGGGGTATTGTGACCATAAACAAAAGTGATTCGGAGTATGGAGGTAAAAATGGTTATATGGGTGATGTCACATGTTAGCCATTGGGCAGAGGAGGTGATATAAGTGAGAGAGCTTTTATGAGTTCCAGCCAACTAAGATACGCCCGCTAGAGGATGAGCTAATGTTGGATGTGTATTGCCAGGGAGGAATGGCTAGGGTGGATGCAATTGTATCTAGATGAGAGGTTGTTATCCTGGTTTCTAATAAACCAAAAATATCCAAGTTGTGTTTTTTTGTCCAATCCTGGACAGATTTTTGTCCAAAGATACAATATTTTTCACACCTTGAAGGCTTTCATTCATATTCAACCCTAACGTTAATAGGCTTTGTTGACAGAGTACTTTCAATGTCAAACACATTGACATATAGAAAGGAAGCATCTATTTCAACACACAATCGTGTGTATTCCAATCTGTTGCAGCTATACGTGGATTCATCACAGGACAGAGGTCGTCCCACCATGCCTGCAGCCAAACTTAAACCCTGTTTCGACCATAGTGGAAATGGCAACCCATGTAGATGAATCCATACAAGCAATGTCGAGATTTTGTTTTTTGTCAAACTGAATCTGAGGATGCCATTACTGAAGAACAATGTTTTTCCCACCAAACATCCATTGTCCTTTCTCTAGCACCGCATGCACGTATTCTTTAGTGGTCAATCTAAAAATCATGATGCCATTTGAAGTGGTTGTTACATTCTCCAGCCCACACTGTTTTCAAACACGTGAAGCGATGGTGTTAATAACATAATAGGGTATTCAAAATCTAGGGAAAAACCCAACCATATATTTGTGCCATTGTTCTGCATTTTCCAACAGCATTTAATTCAAAACCCTCAAACAATGTCCTTATGGCTGGCATACGAGAGGTTCCAATGTGAAGCATGTGCTTGAATTAGAGACACGAACTCTGTTAGCCCAAGATAGTTGAGTGGTAGGAGTTTTGGCTATATTTGGTTTGGTTTTCAAAATAGTGGTGGATGGTAAGGATTGTGTGGTGGGTGGTGGGTGGTGGTATGGTATCTGGCCGAAGCAGGTAAAGAAGGTTGAAAGTTCGATATGGGAGAAAAGAGGGAAAAATATGTCTAGGAGAAATAAATGTTTGGTCAAAAGGTGTGGGAGAATGAGAGGTACATGATGGTAGAAGATGGGATGAAAATGATGGCCGCTTGTATAGAATTCAAGGACAGTGAGAACTCACCGCTGTAGTCGCCCTACAGAAGCTTTTTATCGCCATCCCTAAACTCTACATTGATCTAACCCCTAAATTCCAAATCCCAAATCTTCCACCCTGTACCCTAAACATTGAACCCCCAACCCTATATCTAAAACCTAAACCTTATACCCTAAAACTCTATACTCCAAACTCGAAATCCCAACCCAAACCCTGAACCCTGAACTCCAAACTTGAACCTCCTAAATCTCAAACCTCAAACCTATAAACCCTAAATCCTAGACCCTGAACCCTCAACACTAAACCCTTAAACCTCAAACCCTAAAACCCTAAACGCTACAACCTATATCCTAAAATAAAAAACACTAAACCCTAAATCTTAAAACCCGAACCCCGAACACGAAATCCTGAAATCCAAACCCCTAAACCCTAAACCATGAAACCTAAACCCTAAACCCAAAATCGTAAATCATGAACCGTAAACCATAAACCATAAATCCTAAATTTTTTTAAGAAAAAGTTAAGTTGTATAGATCCAAAAAAGTACATGATACGAGAGGTATGCCTCAAGTATTACAAATAACCTGTAAGGTTAAAAAAATAAAATAAAGGAAGCATGCTTGTACATAGAAAGAAAATATACAATGCAGCATAAATCGTTCAACCGGTTGATATAGAAATAACCAAAACTCAAGTAGCATCACCACTCAACTGGAAGGTTATGATTATACTCTTTGTGACCAAGAGCATCATCTGTAAATAAATGGTGCCATATGAGGAGTAAGTGTAGGAGTTGTCCGAGTTTTCATCTTAGGTATATCGTTCTTCTTTTTCCTCCGAGTAACAAGAGTAAATCATGTGTCATCACATACAATAGATTGTACAGATGTTGAAGGAAGCACACAAAATGGTGTCATCTCAGTTAAGTTTGTGGTAGGTACCTGAGATGAAGAGCTGGTCTTAATAGATGATGGTAAAGACATTTGCTTACTAGTAATGCACAAAGGCAATTCTAATAGCGATGTCCTAACATGGTCTTTTATAGACGATGAAAAAGTTATCGGATTAACATCTTCAAGATCAAATCACTTTAGTAGAGCCTCAACAAGGGAATTAAAAGCTAACTCATCTGAGTCCGTCTCATCTGAAGAATCTTCAATATTAGCTAAGGAATCTGTATTTGTCTCCACTGAGGAATTTGTATCTGTCTTAACTGAGGAATCTGAGGCTTTAAAGGACATCATATATGTGTCTACGACAGGTAAGGCATTATCTTTAACATGATGACTATGAGAGGTATCATTATTAACCTGCTTACCAACTAAAGGTTGGTATAAGTGACCAAAAACCTGGCACTTTTCACAACTCTTCAGCTTCCTTTCATAGTTCACATGAACTTCTCTAATAGAATTCAAGAACTCAAGTTCAAATTTGTGGACAAGTAGTAGAGACACATCTACCTTCACACATATCGCGTAAAGTCTAAATGCTTGCATCCAAGTGTCAACTCATCACAAGAGAGTGGCTACCTCACTTAAACCCTTCTTTGTCCATAAAGGAAAAGGTAAGTCATTATCTGAATCCATACTTAAATTTTAAAGATCTTGTTCATGTCAAAGACAAACCTATAATGTCATTTATGAAGAATAATAGCTTTCCCACCAAGCATCTAGGAACCATTTTCAAGGACCTTTTATAGCTCACTTTCTTTTTTGAATCAAAACATTGTAAATCCATTGGCTAAGGATGTCACATCCTCAAGACCAAACCTCTTCCATATCCTGTTAGTAATTGAATTCATAGTAGGAAATAAAAGCATAAAATCGGGAAAAAAACCTATTATGGAATGATGACATGCTACAAAAGACTTCTCCTATAATTTCTTAGTCATTTTAAGACAAGAGCCAACCGACTTACATGGGATGAGTCAAGAGTGCACCGAGTGTTAGAATCAATAACTTTTATCTTATCAACCCAAAAACTTGAGAGAAGGTAGGTATGACAGGTTTGAGGGGGGATTTTTAGAAAACTTTAAACAATTAGATTTCTCAAACTATGGCAGATATTGATGATCCCTCCGGTTAGAATGTAGACAATAGTGAGGTGCACAACATAACCAAATCTTGGCCTAATCCAACAGTGGACGCCAATGATATGACAATCGAATCACCACCCCTTCTTATCTTTTCTCTCTAACCTCTCTCTAAAAATGCACAAATGAACCCCCCTAAAATTGAAACCCCAAACCTCGAAGCTCAAAGCTAGAAGCCTGAAGCCCGGACCCAGAACATGAAACCTAAAACCCCTAAACCCCAAACACCAACCTGAAACTCGAAACCCTAAAAACTCAAAACCCAAACCCTAACCCAAAACCCCTAAATCCAAAACCCCTAAACCTGAAACCCCAAGCCCCGAACCCAAGCCCCAAACCCTAAAACCCCTAAACCATAAACCCCATGTTATCTGATGGAGAGTATACATCAGTATCTTCTAAGGATTGTAAGAATGCTTGTGGTATGTTCGATAAAGTCTCTGTTTATTGTTGTAACAGCTCAATTGCTCCTGCAGCTGCTGAGGTTAAAACTGAATAAACTGCAAACAAGCTTGTTATGATCAAGGTGCACCTCTTGGCAAAAGGACTCATCATCACCATGTAGATCAATAATATATGTATCAAGTTGGTCATCAAGTACCATAAGATCCACTATAGAGAATTCACTAGGATAAAAAAGAGCAAGGTGAATAAGCTTTTCTTTGTTGAAAGTATAGAAAAAGTCATTTGGGTTTAAACATGCCACACAAAGAAATAGCTTCGTACTCATCTTAGTAAAACGATCATCCAACTCAATAAGTTGCATGTCAATGATATTGTTAAACAATTTATAATGGAACGGTATAGGTTTGTAATCCCTTTAAATTTTCACCTTGAACACCCATGAAGCTTGTACTCATCATTTATGTTTAGAATATCAATATCATGTTTGATGTAAAAAGATGACACTTCTTCTAGTAAAGATTCTTAATCATTCTCTCTTATCATTTTGAATTGTTTCTTACATGTTTTCAATAAACTCATAGCATTTCCTATGTCTTGATGTTAGTATCCTTATTAAACAATGAAGCATTGACTCAAAATTAAATGATTGCATAATACTTGTTAAAATGACTGATTATGTTCTCTGTTCTGAGTTCATTCTATCCTCCCTTATAATCTCAAGCACATCAAGAACTGATGAAAACATTACAAGTTAAAGTATAATTGTAACATAGTGGGAGCCTCAACGAGTATCACCATACCTTCTAAAAGAAGTTTCTTGATTCAGGTCTTATCCACTAGAAATCTCTCCATTTTCAAGTCCTTCAATAATTATAGCATATTGTTTTTCTCTAATCACCTCCATCCTTTTACATAATGCTCCAACTATGTTTATAATGCTGGAAATAAAATTAAAGACATCTTTAACTTTATTATGCTTATTTGTAACAATCACAAGAGTCAATTAAAGTTTGTGAGCAAATCCATATACATAATATGCACTTGGATTATTATTTAAAATAAGTGCTTTCAAGTCATTCAATTCACCTCACATGTTATTAGCTCAAACATATCCCTGACCACGCAATTTTAATATGTTTAGCCTATGTTTAGAAAAACAAAGTTTCAATAGCTACCTTGAGTGAATTAGCAGTTGTATCTGACACATGTTGAAAATGCAAGAAAACATTCAATTATATGTCCATTGTGGTCTATATATTGTAAAATAACTGTTAGTTGTTCCTTGATTGATATGTTATGTGACTCATCAATTAAAATTAAAAATAAGGAGTCACCTAAATCTTTGATAATCACATTTGTAATCTCCTCTACAGCAGCTTGAGGAATGTCTTTTTGAATATTTGAAGAAGTCAATTTGTTATATTTAGAAGCTTCACTGAAAGTAACTCTTTTAATAGCTTTATTATTTTTGAAAAGGAAATGCAAGAGCTCTAGATAATTTTCATAGTTGCTTGAACATTCACATTCATCATGGCCATGAAATGGAAGCCCTTGGTGCAACAAAAAATAAGCACACTATTGAAGCATTTAATCGAGTTCGATAATCATTTTAACTCTTTATTGTCTGCTTAGATAACAAAGTTATAATACTTTGTTTTTCATTCATCAAACTCTCATATTTTATCCGAACTGCATTGTGACTACTATTAAATTTTCTAGTATGAAGATTAAATCTTTCCCTTTTTTTTCCAATTTAAAAACCCATCACCATAAACGAATCAACACTTTCTTTTGACTTGAAGAAGTAATACTATAATAAAAGGTAGCATATTTGGCTAAGTTTTACTCTAACCATGTTGGGTATACACCAAACCAAGTCAGATTAAAGCTTCGTAGTGTTAATATATTCTCAAATTTGTTTTGAGGAAAATCATAGTCTGAAGGTTGACAAGGAATTTTTTTGTAAATAAGCTTTTTGAATTACATCCCTATTATTTATATGGTATTTATAAATTGGTCTTTTTGAGCCTGGGTCAACAAGGAGAGTGTCGAGGTTGATTTCAATATGACTTTTCTTTAAACTTGATTGAGTTACATGACTTGAAGCTTTGATTGACTCTTCATCCTCAAATAATTTACACTTGAAATACTTATCTAGTGATATATTAATTTAATATGAACCTGCTGGATTTTTTTATCATTATTAATGTCTACATAATAATTAACACAACTACATAATAATTCACTGTTAAACAAAAGTCAGTTGAGTTACATAATAATTCTAAATTTTCCACATGAAGTTCATAGCAAAATACACATCAATTCATCAAAATCAAAACCTATTTCAATTCATAACTATATGCATATAATAAGTATGTTGATTAAATTATACTTAATCATTTCTAGACATTTAATTGAGGAACAATGCCTAATGTATGTGTAAGGAGAATAATGCTTGAAAAACATGCTTTCTATTTAATATTTTACTTACAAACAAATCATGTGAAAATAAATTTTAATAAACTACTTTCTCAATGCAAGAGATGCCAACAATAGTAGTTTTGCATGAATATTAATTTATTCTTTTATAATAAAAAAAGAAACACTTAATAGATTAAATTAGCATATTTAAATATTTATTTTGAATATATTCATATCAAAACCCCTAAATTATCATAAACCCTAATGTTGTTAATATCTAATTATAAAAGAATCAAACTAAATAAAACAAATAGAAAAGATGTAGAAAATTTATCTAAAGCATAAAGTAAAAAGCAAAAAAAAAATTACTTAATTATACTTGATAACAAATTTGCATATGAAAGAGGCATGGAA
>NW_011500295.1:210053-213059 GCF_000495115.2 Populus euphratica | reverse complement strand
GCACATGCTTTATGAAATGAAAAACAAATTTTTTTTTTTTTTATCAACTACTACCCTCTCCCCCCAACCAAAACGAGACATTGTCCTCAATGTTCTAAGGTAGAAAGATAGAGTATAGAAGATATCACCTGAGGTAACGAACACTGACAAAACCTGAAACACACTGAAACAAAAATAAGAAATAACAAAACACAATAATAAAACCAAAAGACACAAGTTTTTACAAACAAAAAACAAAAAAAAATTCAAATCATAGTTGTGATTGTGGCTCACATCTTCCCTTGGTTTTACGTCCAAGAACAGCTTAAACACCCTCAATGGGTCGGGGATAGGCTTCCCATCCAGTTTTCTTAAAAACTGGCAAACATGGTCTTTTTTAGTCAGATTCCCAAGACTATGCCAAGTATGTTCTTTATAAAAATGGGTTCATAAGTCATGAATTGCACGATGCTTATCTCAACTATGATGAGATTTAAGAGTCAATAGAAGATTATCTAAAGACTCTCTGTGTTTTGAAATAAATCCCACCTTCTGACAATTTTCATAGTTTTTGCGGAATGCATCTGACTCCTTGAATATGATGGGCCAGTAAAATCCACTTTGTAAGATTTCTACAATCCTCTTTTTTGATGAGAAATGACCTCCATATGCCTTAGAGTGACAAAATTTAATGAAATTACTTACCTCATTGTCGAGAATGCATTTTTTAAATATTTGATCAGGACAATAATTGAATAAGTAAGGGTCATCCCAACAAAAAGTTTGCTCATTGCTCAAACATTTTTTTTTATCTTCAATACTCCAGTGAGCTGGCAAAAATCCTGAAGCAAGAAAATTGATATTTTTAGCAAACCAAGGCATTGAACTAAGAGAAAGTAGAGATTTATCAGGAAAGTAATCATCGATTGATGTGATGTCAGGTGTCGAATCTGTTGTCACTTTTGATAAAAGATCCGCATCAACCTTTTTGGTGCCTTTTTCATCCTCGATTTCTTCCTGATTGGTCATGGCATGAGAAAATGAAAGTGCTGGCGAAGAATTAGTCGTTTCTTTGCAATTTTCATATTCAACCCCTTCCTTACCCTTAGAGGTTGACTCATCATCTTTCTCATAAGGTTCAAGAATTGGTTTTTGAATAACCTTACCACTACACAAAGTAGTGACTGATTTGACTTGATCCATGTGTTGGCTTCCAGAACTACTTGCATTTGCATTGTATTGCCCTTTGGGATTTTGTTGTGTTTGAGATGGAAACTTACCTTTCTCTTGGAAACGGAGAGCAGATGTTAATTTAGCAAGAGTATCTTTAAAATCTGTCATGTTTTGAGCAAGTTGAGTATTGATTGTCTCTCGCTTTTCAATGAATGCATGCAATGTTTCCTCAAGATTTCTTCTAGGAGGTGGAGCATAAAGAGGTGCATATCCATGAGAATTTTGGAAATTGTGGTGTGCTTGAAACGGTGGTTGTGAAGTTTGTGCATTGTTGTTCTCACTCTTCCAACTGAAATTTGGGTGATTTCTCCAACCAGGGTTGTATGTTTGGGAGTATGGGTTGTGGTTGGCCCTTTGAAAACTGTTTAAAGCATGGGCTTGTTCATGGAGACATTCTTTAAAAGAAGGCAAGGTTGGACAATCATTGGTTGAGTGTTCATTTGTTTCACAGATTTGACACACAATGTTTTCAACAGATTTTAATTGACCACTCTTTGTCAATTCTAGTGCCTCGACTTTTCTAGCTAAAGATGCAAACTTGGCTGGAAGGTCATGATCTTCTCTAAGGTTGTACATACCTCCCTTAGAAGTATGAGGTTGAGTTTTACTCGGTGCCTCATATGTACCCGCGGTGTCCCAATTTTGAGCATTTTCAGCTAACAAGTCTTAGTACTCCATTGCTTCATCAGGGTCTTTTTCTTCAAAAGTTCCATTGCACATCAATTCAACCATTTGCCTATCTTTAGGTGTTAACCCTTCATAGAAATGTGAAACCAATCTCTATGTTTCAAAACCATGATGAGGGCAAGTACTAAGCAAGTCTCGATACCTATCCCAACATTTGTAAAATGTTTCTCCTGGTTTTTGAGTGAAAGTGGTGATTTGTCTTTTGAAAGAGTTTGTTCTATGAGATGGGAAAAACTTCTTTAAAAACTGTTGTTGCATTTCATCCCAAGCACAAATGGATCCTGGTCTTAAATTTTGTAGCCATGTTTTAGCTTTATCTTTTAATGAAAAAGGAAAAAGCTTTAATCTGATGGTGTTCATGCTACAATTTAAGTTATTATATGTGTTGCACACCTCCTCAAATTCCCTTAAATGCAAGTATGGATTTTCCAATTCTAAACCATGAAAAGAAGGTAAAAGTTGAATAATACCTGGCTTAAAATTAAAATGAGATGCATCGAGAGGAAAAATTATGCATGATGGTGCAAGGAGTGTCGGACAAGATATGGCCACCTTGTTCTTGTGGGATTCATGTGGTCTCTAAGTGTTCTAGCACGGTTATTCTCATTATTCTCATTATGAAGTGATTGATTATCTTCTTCGGCCATATTTTTCTGAAAATGATGAGGATACCCTACAAAGTCTACCACTTGATGTACGTGACCACACTCTCATGCACGTGTAAGAATAAAATAAAAAAGAAGAAGAAAGCAAAAGAAGGAGGAAGAAAACAAAATAAAAAGAAACAAAAGAAAAGAAACAAAGTTATATACAAGAAAAGTGAAAAGAGAAAATAAAATAAATACTATAATTTATACAAGAACTTACCTCCCCGGCAACGGCGCCAAAAACTTGACACGACTAAAAGATTGATGTCTTCTCCCAAGTGCAGGAGTGTCGAAGTAATAAATAACCCGGCAAGACCGGGGTCGAACCACAGGGAGGTTAATTGTACAAATTATAAACAACAATTATAAACAATAATTATAAACAACAACAATAATAATAGAAGCAATAATAATACTAATAATAATAGTAGTAGTAGTAGTAGTAGTAGTAGTAGTAGTA
>NW_011500295.1:206727-208888 GCF_000495115.2 Populus euphratica | reverse complement strand
CTCTTATGAAAGTTGTAGGCCTATGTCTTACCTTTCCATCCATATAAAGTAGACCTAAATCTGAGATTTATAGCTCAAGATATGACCCAATTACCAAATAGTGTTCCGGTTTGGATTGCACCAACATCTCTTTTCTAAGTTTGGCCATCTTTTTATCCTTTCAATTTCAGTTCTTAAATTCATCAATCAATCCTTTCATTTATGTGATAGGACTGTATTTAAAATGAAAATTTATCAAAAATTAAAGGTATCTTATATTATTAGATATATTATTATAAAGCATGCTTTAGTTGAGTTATTGATACTTTAAGTGCAAAATGATGATATAAAACCATGATAAAAATGCACTTTTAAGTACTAGTCAGGAAGCCAACACATGGATCAAGTTCTATCAATCATTACTCTCCAGAATGGTAAGGTTATTGAAAAACCAATTCTTGAACCTTGTGAGAAAGATGATGAGTCAATCTCGAAAGGTAAGGAAAGGGTTAAACCTGAACATTGCGAAGAAAAGACTGATTCCCCACTAGTACTTCCATTTCCTCAAGTCATGACCAAATAAAGGGAAGTTAATCATCATTCTGAAATTTTTAAAACTTTCAAATAGCAAGAAATTGAGGATAAAAAATGCGTTTTCGCGGATCATTTTTCAAAATTGACAATAGATTTGACATCCAACATTACACTAATTGATAATTACTTTCCTAATGAATCTTTACTTTCTCTTAGTTCAATGCCTTGGTTTGCTAAAAATATCAATTCTCTTGCTTCAATATTTTTGCCATTTCATTTGGATAACTAAGACAAAAGAAAGTTTTTGAGCGATGTGTAAAATTTTTATAAGGATGACCCTTACTTATTCAAATATTTTCCTGATCAAATATTTCAAAGATGCATTCCCGACAATAAGGCATTCAAATATTTTCCTGATCAAATATTTCAAAGATGCATTCCCGACAATAAGGCTAGAGTCATTAAATTTTATTACTCTAAGGCATGTATGGATCATTTCTTGTCAAAAAAAAGATTGCAAAAATCTTATAAAGTAAATTTTACTAGTCCACCATGTTTAAGGACTCACATGCATTCTGTAAAACCTGTGAAAATTGTCAAAAGGTGGGATTTATTTCAAAACATACAAAGTTTTTAAATAATCTTCTATTGATTCTTAAGTCTCATCATAATAGAGATATGAATTGTGTAATTTATGACTTCTGACCCCATTTTCATAAAAAACATACTTGGCATAGTCTTGGGAATCTAACTAAAAAAAATCATGTTTACCAGTTTTTAAGAAAACTGGAGGGGAAGCCTATTCCTAACCTATAAAGGGCGTTTAAGCCGTTCTTAAATGTAAAACCAAGGGAAGATACAAGTCACAATCACAACTACCTATACATACACATATAGGTGATATAATTGCATTTTCAAGTTCCCATCTATAAAATCTTCTCTTCCTTCTCTTCAGTTCTACTCAACCCATAAATTCAACAAATATAGAAGTGTGTAAAAATGGCAGGTTCCTCAAGTCATCACATAAGAAACATTTGTGTTTTCAGTAGATCCAGTCCTAGGAATGAAATAGAGTTTTTAGAATCAACAAATCATGTTGGTTAGGTACTAGCTGAGAGAAAGATTCATTTCGTGTATGGAATGGGGGGAGTGTTAATAGCTGCATTTTTAGGAGGGAGTCAAGTTTTGGAGGTTGTCCCTAAAACTTTAGTATATGGGGACATTATTGGAAAAATAATTGGAGAGGAACTACAGGTCTCCACAATGTCTGATCGAATGAATATAATGTTTAAACACATTAATGCCTTCATCGCCTTACCAAGTGATCCGGGCACATTGAAAGAGATCTTTTATATGTCCTTTAGGCCCAACTGCACATTCACCATAAACCTATAGGTTTGCTCAATGTTGATGGTTTTTATGATAAATTGTTGTCTTTTCTTGATCATGCTGTGGAACAGGAATGTTTAACATCTTTAGCATGACAAATCATAATCTCTACTGCTATTGCTGAACAATTGATTGACCAACTACAATCTTTCATTCCTGCAATTGATCCCTCCATGAATCACATAAATTAGTCAACCAATAAAAGCTGTAAAAAACTTAGATTGGATTTGAGCCTTCATTTGTGAATGTTTATGTCTTT
>NW_011500295.1:205752-206221 GCF_000495115.2 Populus euphratica | reverse complement strand
TTTATGTTCTTTTGTTAAAGGTAACAATTAAGAAAAAGGGATAGTATATGCTTTTCAAAAAAAATGATAAAAATATAATTAAATAAATAAATAAATAAAAATATAGATAAGTTTGATTTTGTAGCCTCCTTAACCTAAGCAATTAAGTCTGAAGGGGTGTTTTAACACCTAATACCCTAAAATCAACTAACTTGGAAGTTATTAACCCAACACTTATTACATGGGTTGAGGAGAAAAGCATAAGAGAATCAAACATTGCACTATCTACATACTAGTGTCTGCAACCCGATTTATTAAGCTCGAAAGAGTGTCTCAACACCTAATGCCCAATGACCAGCTGGTTTAGGAGTCATTACTTGAAAGCTCATTACATGGGTTAAAGATGCATTGTCTTATATATATATATATATATACTCATTACATGGGTTAAAGATGCATTATCTTATATATATATATATATATATATATA
>NW_011500295.1:203098-203177 GCF_000495115.2 Populus euphratica | reverse complement strand
ACATTATCCTCCATGTCCAAAGGTAGAAAGATAGAGTATAAAAGGCATTGCCTGAAACATCGAGCACTAACAAACCTGA
>NW_011500295.1:202243-202553 GCF_000495115.2 Populus euphratica | reverse complement strand
CTTGTTCCAGGCATGTGTGAAATGAAAAAAATTAGAAGACTCATCTGATAATCGGACCTTTACTTCAATTAGACAGTGACTCTCTTTCGACATTTCATGGTTCATTAACAACCTTAATCTTGCACACCTAGCTTGGTAAATTTTTATAATCACATTTTGAGGCAAAGTGGGAAAATACCTTTTAAATTTTTCAAGAGTGGTGCCTATTTTTTAAGATGAGAAGTGGAAAAGAGATGTAAAGAAAAGAGAAGGAACAAGGAATTGAACAAAAATATACACATATATCAATTATCATGGGAAATTGAAAGAA
>NW_011500295.1:201160-202116 GCF_000495115.2 Populus euphratica | reverse complement strand
TGAGAAAAACAAAATAATCAACCTTTATCTATAGGATCATTCAAACCAATGGATTCTTTTTCACTGGGAAAATTATCAAAGTAAGCTTTTAAACGATGTCCATTTACCTCAAAAACATTATCATTCTTTGAATTCTCAATATCAAAGGTCCTATAAGGATACACAAGTTTCTCAATAAAGGGACTGCTCCACCTTGATCTTAGCTCCCTAGGGAATAAATAGAGTTGAGAATTATAAAGCAAAACTTTTTTACCATTATCAATTTTTTAATAATTTTCACAAGTTTTGTAGAATGCATGCATGTCCTTGAACATGGTGGGCCAACAAAATTTATTTTGAAATATTATTACAGCTGTCTTTTTTATGAGAAATGACTCTCACACGCTTCAGAATGACAAAGTTTAATGACACTACTTACCTTATTGTCAGGAATGCATCTTTGAAATATTTGATCACGATAATATTTGAATAAATATGGGTCATCCTAATAAAAGTTCTTCAATTAAGTTCTTCACTTCGTTCAAAAACTTTTCTTTGTCTTGGGTACTCCAATCAGCTAGCAAATCTCTTGAAGCAAGAAAATTGATATTTTTATCATACCAAGGCATTGGACTAAGAGAAAGTAAGGATTCATCAAGAAAGTAATTATCAATTGGTGTGATTTCAAATATCGAATCTGTTGTCACTTTTGACAAAAGATCCGCATCAACATTTTTGGTGCGTTCTTCATCCATAATTTCTTCTGAAAATAAATCATTTGCAAATCTTTAGATTCATCCAACTTATTTTTACTTAAAGTAGATTCAAGTTGATCATAAACTAATTCTTTAATATGATCTACTCATTGTAAATCATTATCATCTCCAGGTTGCTTACAAATATTGAAAATATTCATCTCCAATATCATGTTTTCAAATGATAGCTTCATCAGTCCATTCCTACAATTAATTCATGTC
>NW_011500295.1:175015-200292 GCF_000495115.2 Populus euphratica | reverse complement strand
CAAAAGCATGATCTTGATCTGGAGACCAAGATGCCTAAATGCATGGTGAATGCCTCCTTTTATAGGCTAAAATTGAGAACTATTGATTTGATGACTAATTGATAAGTGGGTAGCCAACTCTTGACTTGAAAGTTATAGGAAATTGTCTCAACTTTTTAGGAAAAATAAATGGAGGGTCAAACACTGAATAGTGTTTGGACTATAAGACAGATTCAGACTTTTTTTTTGTTGTTACAATTTGGACTTGAAAATGGCCTTTTTAAATCCTAGGCTCCATATGAAAGTTATAGGCCTATGTCTTACCTTTTCATCCATATAAAGTAGATCTAATCGTAGATCTACAGCTCTAAATATGACCTAATTACCAAACAATATTCCGGTTTGAACTACACCAACATCTTTTTTCTAAGTTTGGCCATCTCTTTGTCCTTTTAATTTCAGTTCTTAAACTCATCAATCAATCCTTTCATTTATGTAGAGGCCTGCATTTAAAATGAATATTTACCACAAATAGGTATCTTATATTATTATATATGTTATTATAAAACATGCTTTAATTAAGAAGTTATTGATACTTCAGGTGCAAAATAATGATATAAAACCTTGATAAAAATGCACTTTTAAGTACTAATCATTGATTGATAAGTTCAACTACTGAAATTCAAAAGACAAAGAGTGGATGAAGCTTAGAAAAGAGATGTTGGTTCAGTCCAAACTAGAACACTGGTTGGTAAATGGATTATATCTAGAGTTGTAGATCTTGGATTTAGAGATCCTCTATATGGATGGAAAGCTAAGATATAGGTCTAAAATATTTATGAAAAAGGCAAGACTCAATTTTGTTGTTTGGAAGTCCAAATCTTAGTAACAACGGAGAAGTCTAAATTTGTCCTACAGCCTAGACACTATTTAGTATTTAACCCATATCTCGAGTGCTAGAATTTCAAATGACCTCAATTTTTTTTTCCTGAAAAGCTGAAAAAATTTCCTATAACTTTCATTATTTAAGTTTGTTCGAATTCTGACGTTAACAATGATGTTTTTAGCGGATATTTTTAGCAAATAAGAAGATAAGGATTGTCACCAAGTCAAGAGTTGGTCACCCACTCAACAATTAATCATCAAATCAATTGTTTCTAATTTTGACCTATAAAAGAAGGCATTTGCCATGCATTTAGGCATCTTGGTTTTCAGATCAAGATCATGCTTTTTTATTTCTTTTTTTATATTTTTGTAATGTTTAAGTTTTATTTCATGTTATATTTTTCTTAAAATTTTGTTTATGTTTTTCATTTCCTTTACTATACTTATATTCTTATGTTATTTATTTATGTTTCTCTTTTTTATTATGTTTAGTTAAGTTTATTATGTCAAGGTGATAAAGTTACACTAATGGTGTAGGTATAAATATGGTGTAAACTCAACATGAACTTTAATATTTAATACTAACATGTTTTGTATTTATTATCTTGTTCACTCTTAATACTTTGCTTGTTAAATGGTTAATTTAGATTTATGTTGTATAATACTTGGTACAACAAATACTTGGTGCTTTCATAGCTCAACCGTATGGTATAACCGACGCTTGTATTATGAAAGGAACTTGATTTATTATTGTTAACATAAGTTATAATCATGAATACCTAATAAAATTTACAAGTATTAGCATTATTCGAATAAAATAACTAATATAATCATGTTAACAATTTATAATCCGATTGAAATCTCTTTTGCGTGTAGTTTCCAATTGAGTAATAAAAAGAGTTTATACTATACCTATTTAAAAATACCATTAATAAATCCTCTAATCTTAACATTTATTTTTATTACTTCATCTTCACATTAATTTTATATCTCAAAGTCTTCTTTGATCTTCACATTAATTTTATATCTCAAAGTTTTCTTTGGCTTCTTCTTTTTCTTTTTATTATTATTATTATATATTTAACCTCTTTGTAATTCAACCTTGAATTTGCTGAGTTATTTATTATTTCAACACTCTTATTCTTAAAAAAAAATCACCAATCATTTGATTTTATCAACAAATATTAGGTCATGTCAACAAACATTAGACTTCACTTATTATTATAATCATGCAAATCCTTAATACTGATATGATAAATACATCATCTGTTATAATTAATTTATTATTATAATCATGCAAATCCTTAATACATCATCTGTTATAATTAATTGAGCTCTTTTGATTCCGTGGGGGAGGGGTGATTTAAAAAAAAACAAATAATTAATTTAAAAGACAAGTAAAATATCAAGAAACCATACACTTGCCAGCTCTTTGATAGACAATGCTCGGTCCCATGTTCTGTAAATTTATAGATCTTAAAACACTCCCAAATGGCTTCGGCAGTTTTAGTGAAATTACAGTAACCAACTACAGCTCTCAAATTATCAAAGGTTTTAGAACAAGTGAATCTATAGAGTTTCATCACACAAGTCAACAAAGAATTCATACCAGATTAGTTCAGAAAAACAACTGGTAAACTGTATTCTGTTGTCTTCATCCCAACCATAACTAGAATTGAATGGCTACAATCTGAAACTGTTCCTAGAACTAAAGAAACCACACTCAGCCCAGATGCCAGGATCGGAAAACCCTGACTTTCTGCCAGCTTAGAATCCCAAAATTAAAACAATTCCCACGATAGAAAATGACAGTAATTTATCGTTTCCGAAACTTCCTCTTTGGCTGCGGAAACTCGAGAGGGACAGAAAGGGTTACCAAATACTTGTTCTTCTCACGTTCCATCTTGCAACCCAGATTGCGATAATGAGATTTCACAGTAGCAGGATTCATTCTTAGATCATTGCTTACATCTGCCGGAAAAGTCCGGAAATCATCAGCATATAAAGTGAGAACCAAAACATAACTAATGAGAAGATCAATCTTCTCAACTGACAGCCTTCTTGTTTCAGGATTAAACATCTCTAAAAATTTCTGCCGTATGATGCTTGGAAACTGATGGTTCCTAGCAGAGGCTGCACCATCCAAAGAATGCTGATCTTTAAACTTTATCAGATGAGTGATGTATGAGAAAATACATGAAAGTCTCTTCTTCTCCATCTCATCCTAGAACAGGCACAACATAAGTATCAGTGCCATTGCTGTTCCCAGCCAAGAAATATAAACACAAAACAATACCTCATGACTGATAGCATGAATACTATTTATCTATGAAAATTTAGAAATTTTCAACTAAATTTCACCAACTTTGTGTGTAAGCAAGACATCTTGAACAATAAAATGCTGGAAAGGCATGGTTCTTAAGACCAAAAGCCAATTGAGGATGTAAAACCAAGAATGTGAAATTATCCAGCTATTTAACTACAATGACAAATCATCAGCTCTCAAGCACGCTACTTCCAAAATCAAGTGTAAAGTTTTCCAGCTAATTAGCTATAATGCAATCATCAGCGATCTACCATGCTTCTCCCAAAAGGAATATTCCACTACTAAACACATACAAAATAAAATTTGTGAAATTTGCTAAAATTTCATCTTTTCTTGTTTAACATTCATCTAGGAAATGGTATGTTTAAAATGCATCAGGAAGAATGTAACCCCACAATTTTTTCTTAGTGAAATTATGATTGCCTCAGACACCATTTCATTACAGGGACATTTTAAAAACCAAAAGTTACAATAAATTAGTCAAAAGTGAATTCCCATTAACATGTTAGCAAAAATATTCCATGCACCCTTCAAATACTTTACCTGAATCTCCCGCAATTTCTGGATCCTGTTGCAAACAAAAGTTGGGTAAGCATTGCTTGCTACTTCTCCTCCTGCTTGCAAAATCTTATAAAGATCTTCAAGGAAATCCCACTCTCCAGTGAGAATAATCCCGTCCAAAGGATAAGCCTCCTGGGGGGTAATGGCAGAAGAATTATAAGGTGGAATATTTCGAGCACTGTGGCCACTGGTACTTTCAAGAGCATCCTTGTTTATTGGGGCATTTTCAATTTTCCTGCCCAGATCCTTCTGAGAAAGAGGATCATCTCCCTTCCTCAGAGCCTGCATTTTTTTATCCTGCAGCGCAACAAAGAATTCAGTGCTATCCGCCAATGCTTCCAACAGAACCACACACTTTCCAACTAACAAGATGTTCATTCAATTTGAACCAAAGCATGGGTGAAGAAAATCATTTGTTCTACCAAGGAATCTCATTTTGCAGAAACACTCAAGAAATGAATTTAAGGATCTAATTTGGATGTTGTAGCTCCAACTATTCCTTCTCATGAAAAGAATTGAATCCAAGAAAACTAAGGATCTAACATGAACCTTTTCACGATAACATAACACTCAAATTGCTAAAAGATGACAAACATTTAGCATGCATTTAGATAAATAATCACAAATCCCATCTATCTTTTTCAAAAGAAAGAAAATGCTTCAAATATTCCAGATGTACAAGTTATATACAGATTAAAATCAATTGTTTTATGCTGATATGTAACTTAAATTTGTAGAAGTTGTAAATCTTTTAAGCCCTTTTAGGAAAAATCTAAATGAGCATTTTGGTCGAGGATTTTTTTCACAACCACCGTTTCTTTGCTAGAGCAAAAAAATTGCCGATACAGCATGAGATGCAAGACTCCCACCTTGCCAGTCAAATAGCAAAAAAAGCAAGATTTATTGTCTCCTTAGTTACAGATGGTCCAAGACAAATTCTATTTTGTTACGCAATCATGATCAATAATACATGCATTCTAATAACAATGAAGAACTAAACACATTCATCACTCACAAGTTGATAAAACAACTGCAAAGACCTTTGAGATACCCAAGGGAACCTCCAATTGAATAGAAATAAGAGGCATTCTTCAACAACTTAGAAAAAGAGTATACCTGGATTATAGATTTCTTTGGTCCATATTGAACATTAAGCTGTCTTATCCTGGCAGCTCTCTGTTCTGCAGTAATCTCACCATTTTCAAAATTTGCATGTTCCTTATCAGCAGCAAGCGACCCTCGAAGTTTTGGTTCCAATCTAAGTATCTACCATCATTTTTAAAGACATGTTAGGAGTTTACTATGATGAAAAATTATAGGTGAGCAAGAAAAAATATTTGAGGTTGTTGACTGCTACAGGAAGGTACATATCTAATCTGAAATGAACTTGATTTCTCAATAATTCACATTTTACAAAAAATATATACCAGTGGCTTGAATTTTACAATAGGCTTCACAATTTTACAAGCTTCATTTTCTTACATTTAACAAGCTGAACTTTGCAGTTCCTGAACTACAAGTTTGAAGAGTGTAGTTGCTATACACAGTCAAGTAAAAAACTCGGAAACAATGTTGCATCCATTCTAATTGACCCAGTGTCTCTTTCAAGCCATGACCATGGACTAAAGTCAATTTGAAAGCTCAAAGTCCATTGTTAGCAAGAAGCCTGTAGCAACATCAAATAATCTACATGAAGAAACTACTGGTCTGGACTTATTGGTATAGTGCCATGGTTCCCTTATGGTACTTAATCTATACAGAAAAAGAACTAATAGACTCCCCCAGAAAGATTTTAATAAAGAAATTATACTTAGGTATTTTATGTTTCAGACCTGGACCAGAAATTCAAAAACCTTCAGTGTGTCATTTTGTTTTGTTTGCATAGTTCTCTAGCTATAAGCAATGAGAAATATGATGAATCATCCGCAACAAATATTCTCCCACGGGGATCTTAAACTTCAGAAAATAGCTGTATATCCTCCTAAATCGCTTAATTTCCAGATTAAACCATGTTTGTAAGCTCTTCAATATAAACACAACACAGCTCAAGATACAATCTTCAATTTAACATTTCTCTTTAACCTTTGCTTTATAACAATCATAGAATTTCCCACAATACTAACAAAAGAAAACATAGAATTTACAAAAAATTCCAACAGATAAGCATAAATAAAACAAAACAGTGTCATAATATCCAAAATTTTACTCGGTTAAATAGATTTAAAACACCTCATTACGTCCAGTCAAACAAGAAAGGGAGGGAAAGTAATATAGTTACAAAAAAAATAGTCAAACACTCAAAATATCTATTACTTTCTTCTCTTTATCTCCTGATTCTGAAAACAACCATACAGACAGCAAAACAATCAAATTATTATCTGAAATAATACCTTATTTCCAGCAATAGGCATAATCTTCAAAGTCTGAGTCGTCTTATCAAGAACCCCAAGCGCATAAGTGCACAACTGGGCTGCCATAGCCTCACCTTTATAGCTATTGCCCACGAACTCAATATTCGATCCATTCGGGCTCACTACCAACTCTAGCCTCTCAGAAGTTCTCCCTTTCTCATTCTTTTCACCGGAGCTTTTCTCAACCTTGGCCCTCTGCGCATTCCGATAAAGCTTGACACTTGGTGGTGCAGCTAGTGGGAGGTTTGGTTCTTGTGCATCGTTGATGTCATTTGTTTTGTGGGGGTTATATCCAGACGGGAAATAGCCCACTACAGGTGGGGTTTTGTCAACATGGTTGTTGACAAGTTCAAGTTTGACATCAAGACGGGGCTGCTCATTGATGGTTGGTTCATTTTGGAGTTGGGCTGCGGCGGCACCGTCATCCCTTTCCTTCTCTCTCTTCCTCTTCTTTTTTGATTTCTTGGTAGCTGTTTGTGGTGACTCCGAGACTAGTAAATGCGATGAATCCAACTCCAACCCCATGAGGAACCCCAACTAACAAAGCAAGAAAAAGGCTTTCACTGTTTCTGCATTCAAAACAATAGAACTAATAAAAACCCTAGGTCCTAAGCATGTTCTTTACCTGATTTTTTTTGGTTTTCTCAAATAATAAAAGGAGCTATAGCTTCACTCTTCTTCTAGCTCTCTTGGCCTGTTACTTGTCTTGTCTTCCTTCACTGGAACAAGAACACTGTAGAGACAGAGATATAGTTTGCGGTGGAATGTATAAACCCTAAAAACTTGAAGGTGATGATGCTTTGTAGATTAAACAAAGTTCTTTCTTTTTTGTCAAACCTGTCCCCAACCTATAGAAACAGTCTCGCTTAGGTCCCCATTCTAATTTTCATCATGATTTGATCCTCCAAGTATCAGTAGATTTTCATTTAAACATTAAGGGGAGTGTGAAACTCATATGATTTCTCTTCTTCTTCTTTTTTCTTTTTACATAAAAAGACCTTCAGAAATCAGAGAAACTCCCAACATAAAAAGAAGATATAATTTGATGGGTTTTCTTTTATCATGATGAAAGGAAAATCACGAGTCTCACTCAATAGTTTTATTAATTTCAACACATTGAGGGTTTAATTGAGAATTTATTTATACATTAAGAGCTTAATCGAGAAAAAGAATAGATCAGGGATACAATCTAGATTGCCCTTTATTGAATTTATTTTATTATTTTGATTTTTTTAGTTTTTCATTAATAAAAAAGTCATTATGCCCTCTCTCTCTCTCTCTCTGAGCTGCAAAATTAAAAATTAAAATATATATATATATTAGTTTTTTTATCTTAGCTTTCTCTTAGCTCTCCCATTATTGGAGATGCCCTAAACCGAGTCTTTTAGGCTTAGCACTCGCTCACTAATCACCCACAGAGCAGCATCATATTCTCTTGACCTTCATTAAAATGGAGGAATTGCTAAGAAATTAAAGCACCCTTCTCTTGTATCTCCTCTGCAAATTTCTCTTCTTTGTAGTAAGATTTCTCTCTGTCGATCTCTGTTTTTTTTCTTTGAAAAAGAAAAGGAAAAAAATGTTGCATGTTGGAGTATTTGTATTTGAAATTGATGATAAAGTAATCTTCTTTAACATATGTTTCTCTATGGATGGGTTTTAATTGTTTGTTGATGTTAATATTTTCAAGTCTAAGAAAAAGGAAAAGTTTTTTTTTTTTTTTTTTTTTTTTTTTTTTTTTTTTTTCTTGCCCATTTGTTCGCTTGTTTGTTTGCTTGCATGTCTTGATGCTAAAGTAAACTTTTTCCAATTTACATTTCTGGATGCTAGCAGCTTCTTGACACTTTCTTCGCTGAAATATGGGTTTTTCCCCCATAATTTTCAAGTTCTTGCTGGTTTTGGGGGTCACTGCATGATTGCTTGAACTCAATTTTTTTGGGAGTAATTAATGCTTTTCGTTATATGTGTGGAGGGTTTGGGATTATTTTCGTAGATATTTACTTTGTTGGATGATTTTATAGAGAGAAGGTTTTATTTGCGTTGCCTCTGTAGTTTATGCTATAATCTTCAAAAACAGTTTGTATCTTCAATTTGTTTTGTAAACGATTAATGCGCTGGGATTTAGTGAAATTCTTTTGTGATGGGACACAATCGGAGTTCATAAAAATTACTACTTGATGTCGGATTTTGATTGGATATTATTTTGAATACTTCGATCGGTTCTTTGTTTGAACTTGTTATTAAACTTGTTTATATTCTAGTTTAAGAAATCAGGTGCTTCTATTCTTTTAAATTTTCATGGACGGCACTCTCCCATGCGGTAGTTTCTTGATGGGACCTGGTATTTTTCATTCCTGTGAAATTGCCTTTGTCTCTTTCTCATTCACAGAATCCATGATTGCATGAAACTTTTTATGTTTTATGGCTACGTGATGGATCTAGTTGTATTTATGAGATTTGCAAATTTATCACCATTGCATGGATTCTAGAACAAATAATCCTTTCTTTCATCTTTCTTTCCAGAGATAGCTTTGGGAATTCTATCTATTCATTATCATAAGGGAGTGCGCTTTTCACGCGAACCATTATATGGCCTTGTATGTGTTCAATGATTATCTAGTTTGATGGGAGCCCAATTAAGGAGGATTTTTGTAACGCTTTGTGCAAATGGATGTCAATGTCAGTTAATGTGCAAGGTTTTTGTTACTTGGAAAATTATTTTCATTTTTTACAATTATTTGTGTCTCTTTCATCAATGTTGGTGGCTTCTTAATTCCTAGTTTCTGAATCTTTTTTACTGGGAAAATGCTATTTGTTTTCCTCTAAGTGATTACTTTTGTGTTAGGATGTAAATCACTTTCCTTGGAGGTGGTATCTACTTTTGTCTTCATATGTTACAATTCTTTTAGAATGCTTACATTGAAATAAGTATAGGTTCAAGAATACCTGGTTGATTTAATTACGCTCTAATTTTCATGTTAGAGACTTTTTGTATTAAATGCATGAGATTCTTTGCTAATACTCAATATCCAGCATGTTACATTGTTTTTAACATCCAGCACATTTCATTTTGTTATGTAGGTCCATCGGAGGAGTGTAGACGGGAGCTGAAACACCAGTTTTATATTTTATTTCTGGGATAAATGAATGAGGGTACTCTATAGCTCTGCATAGATAATCTGCACTAAAACACCATACACCCTTTTGGGGCATGACCCCATTTTTCCTTTTGAGAAAAAAAGTAGGCCTTCTGTTAGGCTTACAGTCAGTAATATAGCTAGCCTGTTTTGTTAGGTGATGGCCTGATGCTGTATGAGATAGTTTTTGAATCTACATTTTTTGGTCAATATGCCTGTTCTTAGTTGTTAGTAAGTGTTACTTAAAAGTTGTTGGTATTTGAGAGGTGCAAATCTGTGGCCATAACAGGAGTTTTCTGCTTCTCTATGTTATCAGGCAACTAGTTTTGCTTTGCTAAGGGGAATCCTGGACATGGGAAGTCTTCATTTTCCATATCATGTAGCTGGCCATTAAGTTGAGCTGGAAAAAAAATTAGAAACCTATATATATATATATATATATATATATATATATATATATATATAAAACCATCTGTCATGCTTGTCACAAAATTATATGTTCTGAACCACATCTGAATGCATTGTGAACTGCTAAATTTCAGCTTCCTTTTTAGACCATCTAGGCTCATATTGTCTTGCAAAATAGCTCTTTTGGATAGCTTGGAATCAATAATTCTTTAGCTTGGTGAATGAGTTTGGTTTTTGCAGTTAACTTTTTGAATCAGTGAATGAGAGATTCAAGATGCTTAATGCTTGTTATTATTCTTAAAGCCTTTGAAAAAATTATCTCCTGTAGCAAATTTATCTAGGCAATTTGCTTGAGGTGTTTAGTTGAACACAGGGTATTCAACTGTTGCCATGAACCAGAGAGAAGGTGATTATGTTCCAATTAGAGATGCAGAGAATGTCCAACTGGGAATGTTTGACAAACCCCTTCCTTGCTTTGGCTGTGGAATTGGATGGTTTTCGTGAGTATTGCTTACCTTCCTCTCCCTTTAGTGCCGTCACTCATAGACGTACCTTTTTACTGTTGCCTCATAATTGGATTTGTGTTCTCACTCTTCTCTCATCGATGCGCCTTTACTCTACAGCCTTTTGCTTGGATTTGTGTTCCCGCTGATGTGGTACTTCTCAGCAATTCTCTACTTTGGGAAGTACTATAACAAGGATCCAAGAGAGCGATCTGGCCTTGCTGCCTGTGCAATTGCTGTGAGTGATGAACTTAATTATTAATCTTTTGTTGGCATGGTTTGCTGCCCTCTTCTTTGTCATGTCTGCTGATTAAGCATCAAATATGATACTTGCCATTATTAAAAAATACATAGCTTGGAAAAATTCTGAAATCCAGCCTTCTATCATTGGAATAAAGTTGACAGAGCATCCTGGTGCCACTAAGGAGGTGCCTATGGAGGCGCACCATAGCTGGTGCTAGTGGCAGGTCACTTCCTTAACGCTGAAAAGGTTGAGTGGTCAACTTTCCTGAAATTGCAAAATACAAAATTACCCCTAACTAAAACAAAAATCACAGAACTGGCCTGACATTTAGACCCCAAAAATATGCCCTGTTAACTAGTAAAAAAAGTCTAGGTGATCTCGAATTAGGTTCAATCCAAATCCATGAGCTTGTAGCAGTAGATTTCCCCTTCTGTAAATGTCAGGTGCTATTTGCATCACAAAATGATATGTAGACTAAATGCAGTGGTCTCCCCTTAATGATGTGTGTATTCCATATGATTTTTGTTTGTGTGTCTTGTGTTTATTGGTTTAGTCTTGGCTGATGTAATAGATTAGTCTATCTAATAATTTCTCCTAAAAGAGGTACAAACTGAGCTTTCCAGGAATGAAATAGTTATATACAGCACAATGAAAAGCAACTGGGCAGTCTCAATGTAATTTCCTATCATTTGGAAGAGCAGTGTTTTTGATGGGTGGCAGTTCAAATCCTTTTTTCTGAGCACATATTTTTCAATAATGTGTATACCGTCCTCTCACCGCTGAACTAGACGGTTGCTGCAAAACATTTCATGATAGGTATCAATATAGCTGTGTCTGGAGACTGGAGAGTACTTTATCTTGGGAGAGACCAGAAGTTTCAATGTACTTGTGCCAATCCTTGTGCTAATGGGTGCCACCATAATGGTGTAGGGTTATCTATTGCACATTTTTGTGATGAATTGGTGTGTTTATCTATTTTTTCAGCAAGTAACATGCATGCACTTTATCTGCAGGCTATAGTGTTCACAATAGCTGCGGTGATCGCTTTACTTGTTTATTTGTTGTGATTCTCGCCTCGCCAGATTCATCTTTGCAGCTGCAGTGTATGTTTCAAAAAGATAAGATGAACCTGATTCCAAGTGCTCAAGTTGTAATGGGCCCCGGACCAAGCTTTCTGAAATCTCTGCACTCTTGTACATAATACGAAAATGCTGTACAATGATGGAGGGGAACCCAGCTCAACTGTGAGATCCCCATTTAGTGCAAATCTGTCTATGTATTCTACTTGTAGGTATTAGAAAAGGTGACATTCCTTGATGTGTTCCTTAGATTTTGCTGGAAGCCTGAAGCATGACGAGCGCGGAACCACATGCTTGGCCATTCAATTTAAGCGAAATGACTTGAAATATGAAAATTCCCCTTGTTTATTCCTTGCATTTCGTAGAAAGCTGCTCGTTACGTTACTCCGGATCTTAAAAAAATGCACCTTGTTGTTCATGGCAAGTTCATCTATCTCCTTGACGTGGTTTGAAGCCCTAAACTCTGCAGTGCATGAATTGGGTCCAAGCTGATGCATCATTCAGCCAGAACTGCAGTTCTTGTCCATGATTTGGTTAAATGTAGACGTGGAACATCAGCTTCTGAGCTCGTACAACTAGAGTCATGGCCCCGTCCTTCTAACTTTTGCATATTTGATGAATTTTCCATCATAAAATATCTAAAGTAAGAAACTGTTTTCTGCAAGTGAGTTATTTTATCGGTTAGATTCTGTATGACTTCTTCAGACCTTTTTAATTAATTCATAAAACTCAAATAAGTACCCTAATAATAACAATAATAATGTATTCAAGACCGCAATACAGCAAAAATAATTCAATAAACTTAATATCTAATCCAGATATATGTAGCCTTTTGATCTAATTTATGTTTGTGATTTAGATTTAAATAACTTGTGTCCTATTTTCCTATGCATGATGGTTTTCTTGTGTTTGAGTACTTCTTCTTCGTGCTTGATCAGCTGCTCCTTTTTCTTCATCAATCCCTTTTTTCTATTTCTTCTTATCCTTTTTAAATGTATCCATATTTAGTTTTAAAAAAAAACATATACCCAAATATCCATGTTTGGTAAGTTATTTATTTTCTAAATCCATGGTTATGATAATTACGAACAATTGTCATAATTATAAAATGATTAACTAAATTATAAAAATATAAATTGCTTTTTATGATTATAATATTTTTTAAGATAACAATATGCTTTTTAAGTGTTATTGTTTTCTTAGTAATTACCACGATCACATAATAATTACTTGAGTTGTTGAATGATAAAAAAATAATACCAATTATTATTTAATAATGAGTAATAACTTTCCATATTTCTAGAAAGTATCACCTTCTCATCCATTCTTGTCTTGACGTGCTGTCGGATGGTGCGTATGGTCCCTAGAATGAGAGGGGGTTTGAATTTGTTTGAAAAAAATCATAAAATACATGATTTAAAAATTTTAAAACTCGTGATTTAATAAAAACTTCTAATGATGTATGAGAGTTTAGTTAAAAGAATTAATTATATATGAAAAAAATTCATTATTCTTAATATATTTTACCTATGATAAATAATATTATCTATTTTTTTGATATAAACTAATATATTATTTTATTTTTTTAATTATTGATCTTTCTAAATTTTTTAAAAAAATTTCATGGTAAGAAGGTTTTTATCTTATTAGGTTAAATTATGGTCATTTTAGAGTCAAAAAATTAAAAAATTAATTAATTTTTTATTCAATATTAGAAATATATCTTAGATATATGTTTATAATCTTATAAAAAAATAATTTTATTTTTATTTTTTATTTTTGAAATGGATATAAAATTCTCATAATTTTAATAAACTAATGATTAAATTCAAAATGCACGAAAAAGGCAAAAAAAAAACTATCTTTGGTGATTTTTGGTAAATTATGCAAATATAATTTATTTTTTAGAAAGTTGGTCATATGCCCACACAAATAAAAACATATTTCAAATAGAGAAATTTTTATTTTTTTGTATTTTTTCTGAAATTTTACAGGAGAAAATATATTTAATATCATATTTATATCTTATAGTATAAGTCTATAACCCCAATATTAAGTAAAAATATTGCAAATAAAAAATATGAAAGACCCACAAATAATTTTAAAATGACATTTGAATTTTTTTAATATTTTAAAAAATTATTTAAGGTTTATATTACAAAACAAGAAAAATCTAGTAAGGAATACTGTGAAAAGTTTGTTAGAATGTATTTGTCAAATAAGCCCTAGCAACTAAAAAATACATTTTTTTCCTTTGTAAAATTTTAGTTCAAACAAACACAGCCTTGAGCCTTTGAAAGGCTCAGCCCAATAACAAGAAGTCGGGCTTCATAAAACCATTGCCGGCCTCCTCCGAAGAAAGAAAATATGGGTTGTCTCTCCTACAGCAAACAAAAGCCTTTTCCATGGAAAAGAAAAATAACCCAAGATTTTGAAACAAAGCCTGACCCCTAACAAAAACAGACGCTCTCTGTTTGGTCTTGAAAGATCAAAACAGCTGAGTTAATGAATCCATGCATAGCTCGTGCCCAGAAACCATGAACACGTAGCGAACAAGTCACAGCAAATTTATATTTTTTAAGGAACATAAGAGTTATACCTATATTAGTAGGGATGGTGTGTCTTGCTTTGAACAAACACCTACCCAGTCTCCTTTTCCTTTTCTTCTCTTTCTGTTTCTCCTGTGTTTCCCTAACTTCTGATGCTGTGATTGAGAAGAGAAGCCTCTGCTGTTTTTATTTTATTAAATCTTCTGTTTCTAGCTGTTCACAATGCTGCTGTTGCAAAGCTGAGGAAAGATTTTCCGCTGATGAAAAAGATTCTCCATTGCTGCTCCCGGCGCAGAGGGGATGAGAGGCGCTGAAGGCTGACAAGGAAAACCTCCTCCTGCTGCTTGTTCACGGTACTGAGAAGATGACGCTGCTGGAAGGAGGAGCTTCCACCACTGGTGTCAGGAGAAGTTGAGTGACGCTGCTGCTGTTGCACGATCTGCTACTGTTACTTGAAGGGAGTTGCTGGACGACAACAAGTCATGGTGGGCAGTGGTTGCTGATGAAAAATGTCTTCCACTGTTGCTCCGGAGCTGCTCACGTTGCTGGTGCAGAGAGGTTCGCTGCTGCTGCAGGTTCTTCCAATTGCTAACGGGATGTGTTGATGAACAGAGAAGATGAGCTGCTGCAGCGTGTGTAGCTGGTGCAGAGCTTGAACCTGAACTGAGATCACTGTGCTATCGAGGTTGTAGAGAAGTAGTTGATGTTGATGTAGCTAGGAATTTAAGGCTAAAGTACTACTGCTATGGAGGGACTGGCCGTTTCTAGCAGAGAGAGGTTACTGCTGACTCACGGTGCTGAAGGAGGAGTAGGCTCCTGCTGCTCAAGAGTAAACTACCGCTACCGCTGTTGCTCACGGGTACGGAAGAGTGACAGCTGTGAGGGAGAGAAGGCTTGTTGTTTGTCCTGGAAAACAAGGGTCGGGTCACGTTTTTTCATGTTTTTGTAGAGAAGGGGAAGAAACTTACTACTTGCATTGATTAACTTTAATTCCTTGTCGGAAAAGGAAAAGAGTGCGTGTGCGTGTGGATGACAAAGCTGGGATCGATCTGGGAAGGTGATGAACAAGTGGATTCGTACTCATAATAATAATAATAATAAAAATACGGTCAACTTCTTAATTTAGATTATAATACAAGGTCGCTATATATAATATTGCCCATTAATTAGTTGTGTGGTTATATTTGATCCATAACAAGGAAAGAAAAGAAAAGAACTTGGAATGCTTGAATTCTTTAACTTGGAACCTTCTCATGAGACGCGTCCAAAGAAGGGCCATTTACAAGGCAACGGCTAATTCATTAATGCGGCTACGGCATCCATTTTCAACTTAATTCTTTGGTTAATTGTTTGGATTTAATGCGGCTACGGCATCCTTTTTCAACTTAATCATTTGGTTAAACCTCCACTCCTCACTAACCAAATTAGGATGCGGTGGCCGAAGAAAAAATCAATCAAAAACACCAAATCCATAGAAATATCTTAAAACGTCAATTTATAACATCACTTCATATCATTTCTGTTCACAAATTGCTAAAAATTATGAAATTTTAGGACTTAATACTTGCTACTACTTTGTGTATGAAATTTGATTTGGTGTTTGTTTTTTATTTTAAAGTGATTTGATTATTTATATTGAATTGCAATTTTATTTATTTATTTTTAAGTTATGATTACTTTCTGGATATTAGATGTTGATTCGTGAATTATGTATGGATTCATGTTAATCTATTTGAGTTAGCATAAAATCTGAATAAAACTAATAAGATTAATTTGAATTTTAGTGTTGATTAGTTTTGAATGTATATTTAAAAAAAATATACATCTAGTGCAATTAAAATCCCAGCTTTAACAATTATTAAACCATGTAGAACATGACATACTCTGTTTGTTTTCTTAAGATCAGACTTCATAGACCTATCCTCTCCATTCTCCAAAGATTCTAGCATGTTTTTTTTTTTTAAAGTTCCTCAAATAAGAAACTTAATAATGCAGTTGAATGGATCTGCTAAACTCAATTTTCATTTGAGATTGGTTTTGTTTAAAAGCCTGATTAAAAAAATTAAATCCAAGAAGAAATTGTTAAAGTAGGCAAATTTAAAAAACCAAGAAAGCTCATTAATGTTAGTACTATGTTCCTCAATTTTTATACCAAAATAAAATAAACTAAATAAATAGAGTTTAAACCGGTTTGAGTTCAATCCAAATCATATTTTATAAAAATAATATATTTTAGTTTGGTCAAGTTTTAAAGTAAAAAATAAAAATAAAATCAAATTATAAGCACCCCAAGTCCAAACAACAATTTTTCATACTCAATTATAAGTTATTCTTAAATTCTTTTTATTTCAACTACAATTTTCATTCCAGCGGAGCTAGAAACTCTTGATCCAAACAATTGAGATAAGCTGCGTCAAGTCTCCCCCCAACCCAAATGCCAGGACACGCGGTTTACATGAGCTGGAATGCTTGCAGCCAAAGAAAGGAACAGAGAGAGACAGAGATCAAAACGCGGTTTTCACGCATTGTGGTGATTCTAATTATATAATAATAATAATAAAGTCATTCAAAGCTACTCTCCAGACTTGACGCGTGTGACCTTCGCCCATATTATTATTACTTCGGTGGTAATTCATTTTTCAAATTAATTAATTAATTAAAACGTGCCACTCCTTGGGAATTATTGATAATCATATTTTATGCTATTATATTTCTTTTGTGTAAATATTAAAGAATATCAATTACCAGATCGGGATTGATATCTTGCTTCGGTCAGGTTTGCGTGTACTCGTCACAGTGCCTGTCGGAACAATGGCTTCATGTTCGATTTTGCGAGAAGGAAGATCAATTTTGTTGTTTGTGAAAAATTAAAAATGGAGGGACTTAAATCGCTATTTTGTCAAATATTTTCTTCCTCTTCTTCTTGCCCTGGCCTTTTGAACAAAATCGCTTTCGGTCCTCTCTGCTGTTTCTTTTTTTCATTGGCCCTTTTGACTTAAAACTGGATCCTGTGATTTGAAATTGGGGTTGATATTAGGTTAGTGTGGACTCATGGCTTTGTCAAGGTAGCATCCCCCCAATGAGCTCACGTTCGATTTTGCGAAAAAGGAAGTTAATTTTGTTGTTTACGAAAAAGTACAAACGGAGGGAGGGCCTTTAATTGAAATTGAAGTAGAAGTTCTGGCAGGCCTTTCTTCATGTTTTTCTGGCCTTTTTGGTCCTTTTTGTTGTGTTTTTCCTTAATTTAATCCTTTTATTTTGAATTAATTTGAGATTGATTTTTTTTTTTTTTTGTTTAGGTTAGGATAGGGTGGACTTCTCATGATGTCAAGAAAGAAAGTATTTTTTTTTTTGTTTAGGTTAGGATAGGGTGAACTTCTCATGGTGTCAAGAAAGCATCCCGACAACGCGTTGATGTTGAATTTTGTAAACTATGAAATTCTTTTTATTATTGACAAGAAATTAAAATAGATTGAAATTGAGGGTATAAATATGGATTTCCTTTGCATGCATTGTAGTAGTGCCAACATGTTTTTTCAATTATTTTGGTGCCCGGACACCCATGTTAATCTAAAAAAAAAACAAAGAAAGAAAGAAAGCATCCCGACAACGCGTTAATGTTGAATTTTGTAAACTATGAAATTCTTTTTATTATTGACAAGAAATTAAAATAGATTGAAATTGAGGGTATAAATATGGATTTCCTTTGCATGCATTGTAGTAGTGCCAACATGTTTTTTCAATTATTTTGGTTGTTGGACAAAATCAATTTTGGTCCTTTTATTAGTTTTTAGAAATAATTACAAAAACATCTTATAATTTTGTCTAAATTTCATCATCTCTATGTACTTTTATACATTATACTTTACATCCTAAACCAAATAAAAAAAATTCAAATAAAATATATTGTTAGGAATGTCAACTTTTATTGAAGATATAAATTATATTATAAAAACTGTAATTTATGAAAATACAGAGCGAAAATGGAACTTAGGAGAGTTTTTATAACTATCTCTTTTTTATTATGTATTTCTTAATATAATTTTTTTATATTAAAGTGTTTTGCTATTGGTGTTGCCATTATATATACTGTATATTTAGGGCTGGTGTGCTTGCGTCTATGCTATGGCTTTACGATGTGAGCAAGCATGTGGGTAGATGCCCCACTATTTTTACTTTCGCTTCTTGCATGGAATAATATTTTTATTAAAATAACTTTATTAGTTCATTTTTTTAATGTTAATCTAACTAGATTTAAATTAAATTAAATTAAATCAATTCACTAAAAATGTAGTCGTGTTAACCTAATTTCTGTCGGGTCAAAGTTGCTTATAGCCTATGAAGGGTGTGCTTCCCTTTTTTATAAATGCCATGGCCACTCCTTATTTTTAAGATTATACTCAACAACCTTTTTTTTTTATTTTTTTTCCCTCTAAATCCATTGAAGCAAGCAAAGCATACAATATCAAGAAAAACTCCAATCAAGCAAACAACATAAAGCTATAGCATTCCCAAAAGCGAAGCTAAAAGCTGTCCAAGAAAAGTTCTTCCCCTCTCTCTTTCTACAAGCTCTCCAAAGGAGAAACCAAAACCCGAAACCAAGCCTCAAATAATGGAAGAACAGGAAGACAAGCCACTATTCTGGCTTCAAGCCACCAACACTCGCCACCGTTCCCGCGGCCTCCGCCGTCAAGCCTCCTCTATCTTCCTAAATTCTGGTGTATTCCTCGTACTATTACTAGTTGTAGCTCTCGCTTTTGTCTTTGTTGTTGTTTCTTCAATTGGCTCTTTCACAGCTCAAATTTCGAGACCACAGTCGATCAAGAAAAGTTGGGACTCGCTCAACTTTGTTCTAGTCCTCTTTGCTATTGTCTGTGGATTTCTTAGCAGAAACAACGGCGGCGGCGGCGGCGATAATGAAAACACAAGTTATTACGAAGATCAAAGCCTATCAAATGTACAAAAAGCATCACATCCGTCAACTCCTTCACAAAGATGGTTTGACCATCAAGATCGAACTGTGAGCTATAACACATTGAACAGATTGAGGAGTTTCAGTTCGTATCCAGATCTTCGTCAAGAATCTTTGGAACGGTGGAGATTTTATGATGATACCCACCTGAATAACTACAGGTTTTCAACCTCAAATGATCAGATTCATCATGATTATCCGCAGCAAGTCGAGGAAACTACAAAACAAGAAGAGGGTGTTGGTGTTAAAGATATAGACGTTGATACCTTTGTGATAAATCAAAAGGAAGTTTCATATCCATCATCGCCACCTCCCTTTCCTCCACCACATCCATCACCATCACCTCCATTGCCACCATCTCCGCCTCCTAAGCTTGTGAGGAGAAAGGTGAAGAGAACATATCGAGATCTTGGATATGAAAAAAGAACCGATCATGAGGAGAAAGTCCTAGAAAACTTCTACAATATCCCGCCACCATCTCCACTGCCGCCGCCGCCTCCTCCTCCTCCTCCTCCACCACCACCACCTATGTTCAGCAAGAACGAGAAAAGGAGAGGCAAAGATTTCTTGATTTCACTAAGAAGAAAGAAAAAGAAGCAGAGACAAAAGAGCGTTGAAAATCTTGATAGCTTCTTCAATCCTCAACCTACGCCAACTAGTACTCTACCTTTGATTCCGCCACCTCCGCCTCCACCCCCACCTCCTCATTTTCTTCAAAATTTGTTCTCAAAGAAAGGCAAAACCAAAAAACTCCATCCAGTTCCCCCGCCGCCACCTCCACCACCAGTCACACGTGTATCAAAGGTGGTCTCCCAAAAGGTTACGTCAAGAACCAAGGTCCAAGTAGCACCAATGACATCTGATAAACCTCCAGAACCAGCCAAGACAAGTCGTTTCAATAGCGTGGAAGAGAATATGGAGAGCGGGAATGCTTCACCTTTGATTCCACTACCGCCGCCGCCGCCGCCGCCTCCATTCAAAATGCCAGCATGGAAATTTGTTCATGATGGTGACTATGTTAGAGTAGGGAGTTTCAACAGTTCGAGGAGTGGATCGCCGGATTTGGATAGCATTGAGGATGCATCATCAGAGAAGGATCAGTCAAGTCCAGTGGCAGCAGCAGGTGGATCAGATTCAGCAGAAACGGCATTGTTTTGTCCAAGTCCTGACGTGAACACCAAGGCTGATAATTTCATAGCGAGGTTTAGAGCTGGTTTGAAATTAGAGAAGGCGAATTCTGCCAACAGAAGGTCAAATCTTGGTCCAGAAGCCAGCACAAGCACAAGCTAGAAGAAGGCTTCCGATTTGTTTTTCTTTTTATTTTTGGAGATTTGATTGATTTTTTATATATAATTTTTTAAAAAAAAATATTTGGCGAGGATGTATGTATGAATGTTGGTTTGGGCTGTCCTGTCATTTTAGGTGAAATTTTATTATACATACAGGAATGAATACATGAGAACATGGAATGAATTAATTATTTTTTTTTCTTTAATTACGTGAATTTTTGTGCTGCTCAACAAGAAGAAGAAGAAGAAGAAGCAGACACGACCTAAATCCAAGAACTGTCCCGTTTTCTTGCATTGCAGGAGCATGCATAGTATAGTAGTGGCTGTTGTCAATGCATTAATTATTGTTCTTGGTTGTAGAGGATTTTTATTTCTGTGTGAACACTCTACGCTATGATTTCTGATCATTTCTTCCGGTCCTTTTGAAAACGAGATTGTACACTGAAAAATAATTGTTTTGATGCTTTTCACCAAGGTTGCACATTGCTATCTTAAAAAAAAAAAAAATCAGTGTGAAAGAATTATTTTAATTTAATAATTTAAATAATTATATAAAATTTTAAGATATAATTTATATAATTTTTTATTATATTTCTTAAAATAAAAATTAAAAATTAAAAACTTGTATAAATTTATAATACTTTATTTTGAATTTTTATAAAATAAAATAAGAATTGTAAAATTTGTATTTGATCATTATAGTTTTAATATTATATAAAAAATATTTACCTCAACTTAACTTAATAGTATAAATTATTAGATAAAAATATAACTTATATAATCATATGATAAAAAAAATATGGCCTTCTGTTTCATTTAGATTTTTTTTTTTAAAAAAAAAAAAAAAACTCAAATTCTTGGTCTTGGGACGCAATGAATGGTGCCAGGATTTGCTCTTGACAGGGTGGAGGCATTGGAATGGATATATAGGTGGCTGGTGCACTGTGCAATGCGAAATTAAGAATAAATATTTTAATTAGCGTTTTGTAATGACTTTGAAATTTTTCTTCGAAAGATTTATGAATTATATATATATGCGCTCAAAGCGTGTAGATGGGCTTGCTATCTCTATAATTAGTGAGGCAAAGGAGAGAGGTTCATGTACTTGGAATCATGGCTGGGTGGTATCTCTGTCAGATAATTAAATACCAGCCATTGCAATATAAAGTGGCAAAGAACATAGATTCATGATGGGGAATTATGACCTGATTAATTTATTTGCACTTCAGACCCATTTATTTTGCTTTTAGCATCACGTTATGACACGGGGAAGTGTAGGAGGGCTTTGCATCACGTTATGACACGGGGAAGTGTAGGGCTTTTTTTAAACACACACACACATACAGTTCATGGAATAATAGAGCTGTCATGACAGATATCCGAAAGCATGTCACTCACTAGTAACTTTATTAGGGCAACTTTTTACATTGAATTATGAATCATACTTTGAAAGCTGGTTCTGTGATTAGTTCTTAAAGGGAACTTTCTTGTTTTCTTGATACAATCCACGGAAAAAAATTGGATTTAAGTATTAAGCTATTGAGAATAATTTTTAATTTAATTATTAAATTGAATTAAAATTTTATAAATATATTATTTTATATTAAATTAAAATTTCAAATCAATAAAATTCTAGAAAGATTTTGTATATATGTCAGCAGATATAATACAAATTTTACTATTTATTGCCTTTTAATTTTTTTATAATGCAAAGATATTCAATTGGTTATTTCTAGAATTTTTTTAGTTCTATAAAGATCTTTGATAAATAATAATATAGTTTTTAACTATGGTAAGGACCTTTAATATTTTAAATTTTTTTTTTTATAAGGATTCTTCATGTATCCTAAAGGAAATAAAAACTAAAATATTTAATGAAATATTATTTTTGGGTTAAAATATTTTTTTGTATTAATCTGGATTATTTTATTGTTTTGATTGTTGTTTTATTTTATTATTAAAATATTTATTTTCAGTTTAATAATCATGTTTTAGTTTGAATTTGTTTTAACTTAAAATCAATATTTTAGCCTGCTTCCAGTAATATTCCTTGCCATCAGAAAATGATTTCATCATCGACATCTTTTTTAATCCTTAAATTAAAATCTTCAATTTTTATTTCCTGAAATCATACATTTTCTTTCACCTTACTCCTTCCAAACGTGGGAACTTCATGACGAGGAAATATAAAAAGGAGAATAAAACTTCCATTTCCTTGGAAGGAAGCAAGGTCCCAGTGAAGATGGTATCGTGGGTGAATCACAGACTCTCCAGAGAGAAGAAGAAGAAGAAGAAACGATGCTAAGAGCAAGAGATAAACTTGCTCTCTGCTTTCTAGCAGCTGCAGGCTGCACAACATCATGAAGTAATTAACTCGTTTTCACGATAGATTACTAGACCATAACTCTCCATAGCTCCACCAGAAAATTCAGGGACTGCAACCATTCACCGCTCAGGAAGTGGGCAAGGCATCGAGAAGCATCACCAGGTTAGCTGAAAAGGCATCTATCTTTGATCCTTTATTGGGTGTTCAAGTGTTTGAACCACTAACATTGTCTACTATAGGTTCACTTGATAGCTTTCATAAGTCAAGTCTATGATTGATTTTTGAAATTTATTTTTTAAAAAATTATTTTTAAAATTTTTTTGAGTTTATTTAAAAAGCTAGTTAATGAAAAATAGAAAAATTTAGTTTTGTTTAGAAATGTTAATTATTATTATTTTTCAGTCAAAGAAAAATTTAGTTTTGTTTTCAGGAAAGTTTTTTTCTTAAAAATCTGAACAAAAATAAAAAATTTGAGTAGAAAAAACTTTTCGGAAGTTGTGAAAAATTTAGAAATGTCACTTTATTTGTTGATTATATTAAATTTGGTCCCCAAACCTTTCATTGCTATATATATTTTGTTTTGAATATTTATTTTTCAATTTGATTTCTTAAAATTTAATTTTTATATTAACTTTGGTTTTTATTTTTATAATTGTTATTTGCTTTTCCCGTATCATTTTTTATTGAAATTTGTTATTTATCAAATTTGATCCTCATTCTTTTGATTGTTACTTATTTTATTTGAAATAATTTATGAAATGTTAATTATCATTATTTATCTTTTAATTTTTTTATTTTTTAGATTTGATCTCTATTATTTTGATTATTATTTATTTTATTTAAGATAATTTATAAAATTATATTTTTTTCAATTTCATTCTCATTCAATTTTTTAATTTCTAAAATTTGTTCCTTATTATTTTAATAAACTTGAGAAAAATAAAATATTAATAAGTTATTTTCTAATTTATTTTCTATGATATAATTAAATACTAAAAAGTATTTTTTAATTTATTTTTTATTATATTATAAAACATCAAAAAATAATTTATTTTTTCAAATTTATTTTTTATAAAAACCTATTTTCCAGGAATAATTTCCTATAAGGGGTCGATGTTAGAGTGTAGCGTAAAGCTCACCTTCCCCGAAACAGAAACAAATTCGTAACTCGCTGAAATGTTTTTTTTTAATCTTAATTCGAGTTCCTTTCTGTTGAGCAGGTTATTGATGCACTACGTGTGTTGTTTGTACAATCAAACGAATAACACAGAATTTCCTCACAACCACTAACAGAAAGCAATTCACATACTCAGTAAATAAATCAAGTGCCTTGACAGCAATACTTCAAGGACATTTCTGTTTATTGCTCTGAACCAGAGGACACAGTACACACGAACCTCGACCTCTGCATGACCCTTTCAAAGACATGTAAGGCTGTAACATTCAAAGTGTTTTTGAAAACAAAAGAAGGGGATATTAGACTCATTAGAACATAACCTCCTGGTGTAACCCAACAACAACAGCCACCAAATAAGTTATGAGATGAGATCCCTCGAAATAAACAATCTTCTAAGACCAATACAAATCTCTCACCATCTTCATCCAAAACAACATCACATGGACGATACTGTCGCTGCATACGGATCAAGAACCGACTATGGTATCAAGAAAGCCTTGTGCCAAATCTAAATGACATCGTTAGATACTATAATCAAGCAATAATTACTTGGTTCTGAGAGGCAATGAACGAGAGTCCATGGATATTGAATTCAAGAGCATTTAAGACGATAAGCATATCAGGTTTAATGATTCCAAGGTTGATGCATACTGTGCCAGAAAAAGGGCACACTGAAAGATCAGGTTTGAGGTGAAGATCATAACGATTACAGATGGCAAACTTTGGTAATCTTGTTTAGCTTTTGAACTGCTCTATGTTCTGTTTCTGCTCCATTGTTTTAGCCAAAACTCTCCTTGGTAACTGGGAGAGGGAGTCAGATAAGGACACATTGGAAACTCATCTCATTGTCTAAGGACAGACTGGGTAATTTCCCCTTACTTAAAAAGTAAGGTCAAGATGACCCAGGAGACCTGAAATAATATTCTGTGTGCGATCGGAAGGTTTATCATGTCAATAATTGAACATCAGAAAAGGAGTTTTGGAGGTAATTTTCTTTCAACATCTTTTGCTCTTTGCTGTGACAATACTCAGATGGAGATGCACTGTTTCCCCCCTTTTGCCATGTTGGCCCTGCTAGATGGGTTGGACTTGAGAGTGGTTAAAGCGACAACAGGCGTTGAACATATTGACAGAAGAACATGCACTCTCTAAACATGCTGTGCATTGTAGATGTATAGATGCGTTCAGCTTCATAAAATCCTGAGTAAGCCCATAACAAGACCCAGAATTTCAGTCCTCTCATACGTTAATTAACAAATTTGAGAGCAAGGGCAAAGGAAAAAGGTTTGTATTGTGATACGAATAAAATATTTTTTTTTAAGTCTAGGAAGTCAAAGTAATAAATAAACTGGTAAGACCGGGGTCGAACCACAGAGAAGTTAATTATTCAAATTAAAAACAACAATTAAAAACAACAACAATAATAAAAATAGC
>NW_011500295.1:142443-173882 GCF_000495115.2 Populus euphratica | reverse complement strand
AACTTCTATTAATCTATCCAGATAAACAAACTCTCATTAAATTTATATATCTGCTCAATACCTCTTAACAAGATATTAATAAACCTTTTTTTTTTTGCTCAATATATCAACACATCTCTTTGTCCTTTTAAAGTTGTAGGCAATTGTCTCAGCTGTCTTGAGTAAAAAATTCAGATCATTTGGACTTCTAGAACTTCAGCTATGGGCCAAACACTGAACAGTGCTTGGGCTGGAAGATAGATTCAGACTTCTTTGTTGTTACTCCAATTTGGACTTAAAAATGACCTTTTAAAATCTTGGACTCTATATGAAAGTTATAGGCCTATGTCTTACCTTTCCATCCATATAAAGTGGACCTAAATTTGAGATCTACAGCTCCATATATGATCCAATTACCGAACAGTATTCTGGTTTGAACTGCACCAGCATCTCTTTTCGGAGTTTAGCCATCTCTTTGTCCTTTTAATTTCAGTTCTTAAATTTATCAATCAATCCTTTCATTTATATGATAGGCCTGCATTTAAAATAAACATTTACCATAAATTAAAGGTATCTTATATTATTAGATACGTTATTATAAAACATGCTTTAGTTAAGGAGTTATTGATACTTCAAGTGCAAAATGATGATATAAAATCTTCATAAAAATACACTTTTAAGTACTAATCACATCGTCATGAATTAATAGCCAAATCCTTCAAAAGTAATCTTGATTACCTTCGCTTGTTATGCTAACTACTTTGCTTCTTGCCTTTCAGGTTTCATGATTAATTATCAATAAATAAAAAGTTGAGCACATAATCAACAAAACTACGTTGATAATGGAGTTGATAATGGAATAGAATATACTTGGAAGTTCTGGTGTAGTCTGCCCCAATTTGGCCAAGTGAGTGTAACCTCACTAGCTTCCCCTTGCAAGTCTAAAATGCCGAAAATCATGACATAACAAACCAGATTACCAAAATAATCAACACTGCTTATGCAGTTCATCCCTGTGCTTGAAGCAACAAACCTCTCCAGCTGGAACGGAAAACCCATTTTTGCTTGTTTGTTGTAGATAATAAACTTGCTTATTAGTCTAGAATCAAAGCATCTTGATACTAAAAAAATTGAAAGGAACTTGCCGCCCAGAAATAACAATTTGGTCTAAAACTTGAACTTGCCGCCCAGAAATAACAATTTGTTCTAAAACTTGAATGCATAATGCGGTCCCTTCATTTTGAAGATTGATATCACTTACCAGCAATATTCAGACCACAGATTCCATAACTTCCGGTTAACAATAACTTTCACAATAGAGCATCAGTCTATCAGAAGTTGCTTTTCTGTAACTGAAGCAACCTGCAAGCAACTGCACATTTCTGGTATGCATCTCTGCCATACAGTTTATGACTGAGAATGTCAGAGGTTAATACACTGAAAGTCTAGCCCTTAATATAGAAAGTTTCTAGACCTAGAAACCACCTCCAAGTAAAATAACCTATGGCTAAAAAAAAAAATTAACAGTTTTATTAAGCTACTTAGATAATCAGTTTGCAATCTCCCTCAGAGTTTTATGAAGCCACTTAGATAGCTAGTTAGTAATCTCACTCAGAAAACAATGCACGGGAGAGCAATTTCCTGGCACAGCTCTCATGAGATAGGTGGTGAACACAGCTGCTACTTGGAATAATTTCGAAATCAAAGACCTAGAAAATAAGGATACTAACTTGATTCCAAAGCAAACAGAAGATATTAGCAGGATATTAAAGTCATGGCTTCAAGGCTGTTTTGATATGTGGCAACTTAACAAAACAGACTAAAAATCAACTATATACGTTTAAATTTTTAAACAGACAAAGTTTTCTACTAACAATACAGTAAAAAATAAGGAAGCCAGAACCATATAGACAGAAAGTAACGCCTGAAGTCAAAATGACCATCAAAACTTGCATTAATTCAAACGATAATGTCTTTATTAAAAAATGGCAATGCGGTCTTCCATATGATTTAGCTCTATGAAAGACTACACATTAGACAGTCAAAATCCTAACATGAAACATCCAACGGCAGAAATCATAAAAGCGGCAATGCCAATGCCTATGCCGAGACAACAACACGCTAGAGTTACATAAGCAAAACTTACAGTGCTCATAATCTGCCTACTACTTCGGTGTTTTACTCAAATACTTCTTCAAAACATCCATAACAGAACCAAAATCAGCCTTAACACTCACAGGCGGGGTAGCAAACCTACAAGCCATTTCCTTAGGATTATTCGAGTGATGATCAATCTTACTTTGAGTGACCTTAATCCTTGGGGCAATACAAACCACCACTGTCCGATCAGTTGGACCTATAACACCACTCTTCCTAAGCTTCATCAAAGCCGTCAATGCCACTCCTGTATGTGGACATATAAACATCCCCGTCGAATCGGCTTGCGCCATTGCATCCATTAACTCCTCCTCGGTAGCCTCCTCGACAATCCCATTCGATTGTTTCAGCGCATAAACAGCTCTATCAATTGAGACAGGATCGCCAATCTGAATAGCAGATGCAAATGTACCACTGGCTTTCACAGCTTTAAATTCCTTCCACCCTGACTTGTAATACAGGTAGAGAGGATTGGCATTCGCGGCCTGTGCACAAACAAGCCTTGGAATCTTATCCACAAGCCCCAACTCTTTGCACATATGAAACCCTTTATAAAAAGCATAAATATTCCCCAAATTCCCACCAGGAACAATAACCCACTCGGGCACTTCCCAATCAAACTGCTGCAAAATCTCTATGGCAGCAGTTTTCTGCCCTTCTATCCTCAGACTATTTAGCGAATTGGCTAAATAAATAGGCAACTCGGACGTAACCTCTCTTATCAATTGCATACAGCCATCAAAATCAGTATCAACACTCAGAACAAAAGCGCCATTGGCAATGGGCTGCACGAGCTGGGCAATAGAAATCTTATTAGCAGGCAAAAATACAATAGAAGGAATACCAGCAGAAGCACAATATGCAGACAAAGCAGCAGAGGTGTCGCCTGTTGAAGCACAGCCAACACCAAAAACAGGTTTGTTCATTTTTCTCAACCTATTAACCTGACTAACAAGAACAGTCATGCCCAGATCTTTAAAACTCCCTGTATGGCTAATCCCACAATGTTTAACCCACAACTCGTTCATCTCAAGGAAGTGTTTACCAAGCCTTTCAGCCCAGAAGAGATTAGAGTTGCCCTCAAAGGCACTGACAATATCATCACTAGAAATCTCAGGCAAGACCCATTCTTTCTTGGACCACACACCGGAACCGTAAGGCCAAGTGGTCTTGCCAACGCGAGAGTCGAAGAGGGCTCGCCAGTAGGAGCCAGGAAAGGCTTTGAGAGCAGAGATGTCGTGTTGGACATCGAGGAGGCCGCCAGACTGAGATCGGTAGACGATCTCGTCGAGGGAGTAGGACTCTGTGTTGGTGACAGGGTCGGCGTTGAAAGGGACATATTTGGCGGAGAAGTTCTGGTTTTGTGGTGGGTTTGTGAGGTATTGGCGGCGGGCTTCGTCGCGAATGTTGTTCCCTTTACATGAGGTGCTGGCGGGGGTATGGTTTGAGGAGGAGGAGGAGGAGGCTTTGACGGAGAGAGAACAAGGGGTTGCTGTGGGAGTTCTGGGTTTTGAGGGAAGCTTGAGATTGGCGGAGAAGCTGGGAGATTGGAGAAGATACGAAGAAGGCATTTTGAGAGAGGGAGAGAGTTAGACGGAAGTGAACTTTGCCTCCCCTTGGATAGATCGATCCTTGTATAGGGTCGCGACGGAATTAAAATTTAGAGAACCCTCTCTTTATCAGATCTTTAATCTATTCAAACTGATCCTTCATCTTTCTTAGAGCTGTACAATGCAGTGAAAAGACGGAGTCTCCTCGTGAAAAATATTTTCTAAAATTATAAATTAAATTGATTTGAAAAAAAAAAAATAGAACAAAAAGAAGGACATAAGGTAGCCATCAAATTGATACTTCAAAGTTCAAACAACATGGAGGGCAAATCAAAGATAAAGACAAACAATATTTCATTTCAGTTATCAGGGTGCAGCCGCAATGTCTATCATTTGGTGCGGCCGCCGCCGCCTTCTTTTTATTTCGTCTAATTTTGTTATAGAAGAAAACCTTTCCGTGCGGTCTCCCCCCGCTTTTATTTATTTATTTTTTATAGTTTTTAATATATTAAAAATAAATTTTAAAAAATATTATTTATACAAAAAAACATTTTATAAAATAATCACTATATCGCAATATCACATACTAATTTAAATCTCATAAAATTTTATTCTTTAACATAAATAAAAAAAACTAAAAACATTAAATTAACTAATTAAAAAATCTAAAAAATCAAAATTAATTTGGTTTTGTCTTTATTAATCTAAAATTGATTGAAACAATTGAATCAAAACAAACGATCTTAAACCATACTATAAAACAATTAAATGTACAATAAAAAACAAGAAAATAAAGCAATTAATTCTGAGAAGTAGCTCAACTAATAAAATTTTAGATTTGTTTTTTAATGATTACAAGTTTGAGTTCTTTCAGAGCTACTAAAGATTTACATATGGATTTATTTCAAAACCCATAAAATTAATCAAGATCCATATAAATTGATACAAATATTTATGTTAATAAAAAAAAAACACAAACCAACTGCTCATAATAAAAAGCCTTTTTTTAGTAGTCTACCTCTTCTATTCAAATTATTAAACAGCTTATAACATCCATGACATGTCAATTGTCATGGGAGGTGGTTTAGATTCAAAATTATATTGGAAAAATTTGTGTGTTGTTGGCGGCAGGATGGTGGGTGGGTAGGTGTGTGGTTTTTGGAGGTATTCATGACTTGGACGGTCATGTGTGCTATTACTGTGGCCTGGGAAGGGTATTCTTTCAGTCATTTGTTGAGCTGCTATTCATGGCTTGTACGGTCATGTATGCTACTATTGTGGCCTGGGCAGGATATTCTTTCAGTCATTTGTTGAGTTGCTATGGTTTTTCAAATTTGTGTTTTTTTCACTGGGGAATTAGAGAGGTTGAAATCTAGCTTGAGAAAAGCTGACGATGATATTAAGAACTTATATATATATATATAGAGAGAGAGAGAGACTCATATTTATACATAAACTTATTCTAGATCATATATTAATATCTCAACACTTAAATATACATTTTAATATTTGAAATAATATATATAACTCGGTAAGAAAATTAACATTGAACATAAAAAGTATAACATACTTATTAAATGAATTTTAGACAATACATTCCAAAAGTTATTGGTCTAGTTAATTACCATTCATTAAATTTAATTACATTACATATAAAAGTTATACCATGTATATACCTTGATCATATCAAAATGACAAATAAAAGAAATCTTATTATTATTGACGGGTATAAGAGGGACTTGTAATACAACAAAATGTTAATAAAAATAAATTAAAATGTTACAATTATGTTCATATGAAAAGAATTCAATAAGTCCTATTTCAATATTCTCTTTTCCTTTTCCTTTTCCTTTTTTTAAAACTTATTTTTTGTATTAATGTTTCTCATGTATTCAATCTCTTTTATTCACATTAACGTTGATATTAATTACAATAATATCATTAACCTTCTTTACTATAAGGTGGTCAATCAATGTTGATATATCTATATTATTATTCTTCACTACATGATGACTAATCAAGATTCTTGTTAATACCTATCATTCTAGTATCATTAGTTTTCATATTTTTTTATATTTTTTTAGACAATAATCAATACCGATATTATTCTAATTAATATTATTAGTTTTCATCACATAAAAGACTAATTAAGAATCCTTCGATACCAATTAAACCCAATGTTATTAGTTTTTATTGCTTGAATGATTAATCAAATACTTTACATTTATACTTCTTTCTCATTTAATGTTGATATCAGATCAACTAATATTATTAGTCTCCATTAATATTATTAGTCTCCATAACATGGATGACTAATCAAGATCATAATTATTCCTTCCTTAATTCTAATCTTTACATAATAGGTCATGAAAAAAAAAACATTAAATGTAACTTAAATATAATATTTTTAAAATCTATTTAATACAAGTGTTGTGTGCCCACCTATCGTGTTTGATGATCTTATACCTCCTTTAAATTTTAAATTTAGCTATCGCGATATCCTCTAACATCATAAGGTTAATTTCATTAATATCATTTTTATTAACTTAGGAATCTCATTTAGATTCCAAGGTAACAATCGTCATTATCTCAACATCATATATTTCACATACATGAAATAAATATCTTTTTTCTCAATTCATTCTACAACTTCTAACCAATTCACGTATCACACAATATATTTATAATAAATGAAAACTTTTGGTCATCATAAAAAAATTCACCATAAAAGTTTTATTCCATTTAAGCTCGTCATACTACATGCTACTTGTAACTGATCATTTTTCATTTACATTATGGATTACTAATTTTATAACCTGTTAGTTTCCTCTCTTTTTTTGTTCATCAAGCCAAACCCCCATCAAAGGAAACATGTGTTCCTATATGATTTTTTATTTTTATTTTTATTTCCATTTCAATTTATCTTTGTACATAGAAATAAATATTTATTTCAAATCTCTTAAAAAAAATATCTTCGTCTCTCTTTCCCATCACATTCTTTAACTGAAACTTAATCTAAATAAGAGCATGAGTTTTTCTTTTATTTTTATGAAAATTTAGTTCATACCCATTCTTCAATTACCTCATATAACATCATTAAATATAATTTCTATAACAATCAAATCAACCAAGTTCATTCTCTCTAACATTACTTAGGCTAAAATTCTTATATTAAAGACAAACATTTTATGTTTTCTTATCATTTTTCATAATTCGCACATGACCCATTAATTTTTTTTCATGTCTAAGAACATGATTCCAAACCAAACTTATCATTACAACAACTTTGCCTCATTTTTCTCAACATTTCATAATATACATTCACATTACTAACCTCAAAATCATGCTAAAATCAAAACCAATCATAAAGAAAGTAATTCTTACCTCCTAAACACAAGAAAATAGGAAACTTTTGATAGAGAAACCAAGTTTTGTTCACCTTCTCTCCATTCTTTCTCTAATTTCTAACTCTTTTTTTTCAAGTACCAAAACTCCTAAATTACCTAAAATTCTTTCCTTGATCCACCAAAAGCCTTTTTAACCCCCCTAAACCAACATCTTTTTAATGTTTTATAAAGAGAAATTAAAAAATAAAAATAAAAAACCCTAACCTTCCATTCTTTTGATTGTCGCTAGCCATAAAGAGCAAAATATAAACAATTATTTATAGTTCAAGGTTCTATTTATTTATGGCAATGCCCTTATATTATTTACATATTTTTTATTTAACCACAAACCTCATTTTAGCTCATTTTTTAAAGTATCGGATATAAACATTTCCCTCCAAAACATTCCCTCCTTGATTATTTAATGTCACATTGTCTAGTTGTTGTTGTTGTTGTTGTTGTTGTTATTTATTTATTTATCTATCAACCCATTTTATCACTTGGTTCAGTTTTTAATATTTTACTAATATTAGAAAAAAAATAACTAGAGGTTTATATTTTCTCTCTTCCGTTTCTCATTTTTGCTCATAAATAAAATGTTTTAAATTTGAAAGATGTAATTTCAGTTCATAAAAAAAGCCAGACAGAACATGAGGAAATGTGGTAAAGCCTACATCCACAAAGAAAAAAGAAGGAAAATAAATCTCTTGTTCATTTACAAGGCATGAGAAGAAATTGATGAAAATCTCTCGCGAGATTAAAGAGAATTATTATAAAAAATACCATTGAAATCTAAGTAAAAGCATTATAAATCCATAGTATTTCTCTGACCTCTTTTAGGTTTTTTTTTTGTTTGTTAATAATAGCATTTAAATTTAAATTTCATTACTAAAGTTGAATAATACATATTAAAAGTGAATAATACACTAATTATTACATATTAAAAACAAGCGGCACTAGTAACAAGATAAACACATAATTAAAAGGAAATATTTCTTTTTTTCTCTCTTTATTTTTTGAAAAAAATATAAAAACCAATTAAAAAAACTAATCAACTTATAAATCTTATAAATTAGAAGGGTTCCCACTTTTTTTAATTTTTTTAGAAAATATAAAAATTAGCTAACCTTACTAAGAAGCTATAAAGTGAAAAAAGAAAAAGAAGTGAATTTTTTCTTTAACAATATTTTTCTTTTTATTAGCACTATATCATTCCTTAAATTAATATAACACCATCAACTTCATTCTAATGTGACACATAAACAAGATTTTAGTATCAAACTAGCCACATCTTTTTTTTTTTTAATTATTATAATTTTAAGAGTTCACACATTTATTTAAAACAAATTAGGTATGAAGTATGAAGCTAAAACATGATGGGCTTTACTATAGCTATTTTTACTATGCATTTCCTCACAAATCATTGTAGATTGAAATACATGATTTTTATAAAAAGATCAATATAGTTCTTAAATGTTTTTTGAACAATTAAGCTATTTTAAGCCTAAATTTCCTAATTGCATTTTTTTTGGAAGGGTTTGATTTGAAGTTAGAGGACTAAAATGGAAATGATGGGTAATATAGGTGGTGATTTTAAATTTCATATGAAAAATTTACTTTAGTCCCCCATGTTTTTAGGTTTATAAGTGATCAGTTCCTTTAATTAATTTTTAAAAATTCAATTTTGATATCAAAGTTAATTTCTCTCATTTTTAAATCATTTTTTTATTAGAGAAAAGAGAGAAGCTCGTCAAATCCTGATTTAAAGAGAGAAAATCATCATTTATATCTATTTCGACTACCAAAATAGTTGAGATTGGTTTCAATAGGTTATATTTGTCGAAGGGAGTCTTATAATAGTTGTTTTAAGCCTCAAATTTGTCTAAAAACATATCTAAGTTGAAGAAGAGAAAATTTATACATTTGATTTTGTGATATGAGTCATTTTTGAAGTTTATTGAGTTGCTAAATTGATTTTTACATATTTTAGGATTGATTTTGGGTATTGTTGGGTTGAAAGATGGGTTTGGTGGATTAAAAAGCTATAGCTCTAATTTTACAGCCACCACAGTGGTGGGTGGAATTTAGTTTGAGAGATGACATATTATTTGTCTTAATGGGCAACACGTCGTTGTCGTATTTTAAAGAAAACAAAATAAAAAGAGGTGAATGACAAGTTGTCTACCCCTTTAAATGAGAAAGAAAAACAAGTCTAGATGTGCGAGTATAGACTTAAAGGAACATATACCTGGGTTTTTCCTTTTAAAAGCTAGTGTGCCAGGCTTGCTATTTTTGCAGAACTTTTTTGGCCCTTCTTTTAGATATACGAAAAAATCAACCTTATTAGTTCCATGGCCAGATCATAAGTCTGACAAGTTAAGTAATAATATCTAATTTATTGTTTTTTAATGCATTTTTAGTACCTTAATTTAAAAACAAAATGCAATGTCACCCTTTATTATCAATGATCTGTTTTTTTAATTAATTTAAAATTAAAATAAATGTTATTTCACCATTTGTTATTAACAATTTGCATTAGTTATCTAAGCCCCACACGCCCGTCATGCTTTTTTTTTCTTTTTAAAAAACATTTCATTCAAAAATATCATATTCACTTTATTGTCATCTAAATCTGTTAAATGAAACATAATCTATGGAATAAAAAATTTATTGAATCTGATGGCATGCATGACTTACATTAAGAGTTTAGTTGGTTGAATCAAGTTTACTTCGGGTTTTTTTTTTGCTAATTTTATCTTTTAACATTAAATTAATTTGATATTTAGGTTCTCAATGTTTTTTTTTTTAAGATTATACCTGCAATTTTTACATGTCAACCCGAAATGACTTAGATTGATTCAATATGTTTCCTTCTCAATGTTAGATAAAAATATCATTTAGTATGTAACTGATTTTAAATTCATCAATAAGATATTTTTACTTTTTAAAAATACATGTTACCAATACCTTTTTTTTATTTGGTCAATTTTTTTATGTACTACAGGCTAATGGCCTAACCTAGGTGTTATTTTTTGTATCAATAGGTTCCATTTTATAAAGGTGGTTTGACCTAAGTGCTTTTTCCTTTTTCTTGCTCAAGGAAGTGGATCTAATTACGTGAATCATTTTGAATTCAGATTGATTTTGGTTTTTTGAGATGTTTTTGGGTTTTTGATAACCATATATAGGTTTATTAAGATGTTTACGATGTTTTCTAGATATTTTTGGTCAATAATGAGTTTTAAATTAAAAAAAAAACCGAACCTTAGTTTTTCAGCAATTTGTAGAAAGTAGGGGCAACACATTGTCTATTTTATTTTTTTAAGAAAAATGGTCCACCCCTTTAAGAAATTAGAAAAAAAATAAGATAGGCCTAAGGGCATTTGCTGAGCTTTTTTTTTAATGCCTAGACTCACTTGGGTAGGCTTTTTTTTTCTTCTATTTTATATTTAGTTTTAAAAAATTGATAAAAATAAATTATTGAACTTAATTGAGTTCATTATCTAGGCAGCAATTTGACGGGTTGAAAGCCGTGGACGCGTGTTCCTCACAAACCCAGTAAGTGGTAGCGTCCATGCTATTAAGATGGCAAGTATGATGCTTCTTAATAGCTAAATTTGGTCATCCATCGTCTAATTGGATATACAATTATGTCCTCTTCCACATGGTGTGGCGCGTGTAGATAAATAATGGTTGGATTGCCGCTAGTGATCGATTATTTGTGGTTTTGCTTTCTTCCACAAGGGTATTCTTGTGTTTTCAATTTCCAAGTATAGTCAAATAACGCTTTTAGCCTTAAAAAAGACAAAAACAAAACTTTGCCTTTGGAGGTATTTTGAAATTTTTACATGGGTGTTTTGTATAATGAAGAGGACTGTAGGAGTGCTTTAGTATTCTCACGATGTATTAATTATTTTTTAATTGAAAAGCCGTGGACGCGTGTTCCTCACAAACCCAGTAAGTGGTAGCGTCCATGCTATTAAGATGGCAAGTATGATGCTTCTTAATAGCTAAATTTGGCCATCCATCATCTAATTGAATATACAATCATGTCCTCTTCCATATGGTGTGGCGCGTGTAAATAAATAATGGTTGGATTGCCGTTAGTGATCGATTATTTGTGGTTTTTTCTTTCTTTTCTATTTTCTGACAACTAAAGTGAACAATTATCCTTTTTATTTGTTATTTGTCAAATCATGCATATTTGCCAGACCCAAAATGTTTAGGTTTAACATTGTTGCAAAAAAATTAAAAATTTTCAAAAGCATGATTAGATTGCAAAAACAAACATTACCTCATTCAATTAAGATTTTTTATTCATATGCAATAGAACTTAACTGCAAACTCTTTTTTGTTTATGCAACTTATTTTATAAATTTATTATATTCGAAGAGGAAAGAATGAAAAAAATATTAAGTTCTAAGTGATTTATTATTTATGCATTATTGATGAAAATATTAATTTTACGTTTCCATCTAAATGTTGGACAATTTTTAAAATGGTTCATGCTTTCTTAAATTTAAGATGTTGTTGTATGATTTAATTGTCAAAATTTGTTACAAGAAGAATTTATTCTTCATTATAACTACTAGTGTATATGAAACTTTAAAATATATGATCAAAAGAGAAAACTTTTGAACTTTTAAATTGATACATTATGTTGTAGGAAAAGAAAACATTATATATATAAAAGACTGACTATCCTTTAATTATCTTAATTTGTGCAATTTTATAGATAATTTTTTCACTAAAATTAGAGATTAATAAAAACAATTGAGTGAATTTTAAAGATGTGTGTGGTTAATGTCTTACAATAGAAAATAGAAATACAAAAAAATAAAAATATATTTAGTTAAAAAGGAAAGGATGAAAATATAAAATAAATATATTTTTAAAACAATTATAAGTGAATTCATGGGTTCAACATGGTTACAAGATCCAGACACTTGGGTCATGTTAAACCTAGGCGCTTGGGTCTGGCGTGGCTACAAGACCCAAGTGCTTTGGGTTTGGCGTTCAAATGCATAACTGGACTGTAAAAATAAATACTATCTCATGCAAGTAGGATTTTCCATTCATATGCAATATAACTTAATTGCAAATTCTTTTTTATTTGTGCAACTTATATTTATAAATCTATTATATTCAAAGAGAAAAGAATGAAAAAACAAATGTTAAGTTCTAAGGGATTTATTTCAAGTCTTCAAAAATAAACTTTGTTTTTTTATGCATTGTGAATGGAAACATTAATTTTATGTTTCCATCCAAGTCTTGGGTAGTTTTTTAAAATGTTCATGCTTTTTTAAATCTGAGATATTATACGATTTAATTGTCAAAGTTTATCACAGGAAGAGTTTATTATACATTAGAACTATTAATATAAACAAAAATTTAAAATATATGATCATAAAAGAAAATTTTTAAACTGATACATTATGCAGTAAGAAAAGAAAATATTGCATATGTAAAAGATTTATTATCCTTTTGACTATTTTAATTTGTGTAATTTTATAGGTGATTTATTCATTAAAATTGGATATTCATAAAAAAAATTGACAAAATCTTAGAAACGTGTGTGATTAATGTCCCAAAATAAAATAAAAAATATAGAAAAGATAAAAATATATTTGGTTAAAAATAATAAAAATAAAAAATAAATATATTTTTGGAACAATTAGAAGTAAATTCTTTTATTTTATAAAAAAGATTCATGAATCTAGCATGATTGTTAGATATAGATATTTGGGTAATACGAGACTTGTATGCTTGAATCTAACATTAGGTTGATGGATCCATGTTACTTAAATCTGATAAAAAATTAAATGAATATTTAAAAATTAATATACTTGTTTAAGTTTAATAATATTATTAAAATAATTATTATATATTATTAATATTTTTTTTAGATATTAACCCTGGAAATAAACTAGCAAATATAAACACACGGGATTGTTAAAATTTCAAATCTCGTTAACATATTAACTGGTGCAAAAAACGGTGGGAGTTCCTGCCTTACTGGGGATAAGATGGTCATTTACAGGATATCTTTATGCGTCCAGGAAGTGGATTTTGGGCCGTTTGATAGCTAGCCCACGAGTTGGGGACTGGCATCATGATTTTCTTTTTCGGGGCATTAATAAAATATTCAATGACACGAATATAAAATAAATAAAAAGAAAGAAAAATTCAGAACACATTTTGTTGGAGCAGGCTACGGAAAACATGGGCGGAATCCTTTTGTCTTGTCGTGTAAGGATGTTAAGACTTTCACTCTTACATGTAACCTTTACACTAATTCATAATTACAAAAATACCTGTTGCCTTTAACTTGTGATTTTTTATCTTTAATAATAATAATAATAATAAGGTCAAAAAACAGAATCTTGAACAGAATCTTTTGCGAATCTGGCTTGTACTTTTACAGACAGATCCTTAGTTTCCTAGAAGGTCTTAAGAAACCACATGCAAAGCGTGCGAACTTAGTTAACAAACCCAGAATCCATGCATGTTGGAGCTTTTTAAAGTATTTAATTTTAAAAAATATATTAATAATATTTTTTTATTTTAAAAAAAATATTTTTAAAATCAACAAATCAAAATAATTTAAAAATATAAAAAATATATTAAATAAAAATAAAAATAAAAAAATTTAAATTCTTTTAAAAACACTTTCCAAATCACTGCCAAACGTCAAGGTACAAGAGATTTAAAATCAATGCAGAAGATACTATTTTAATTACTATATTATGTGACGAACGTTGACACGTCATCAACTGAAGAATATAAGATGTGATATTTACACTCATAACCTTATGGATGAGCGTTTTAAGAGGAGCTTATTTACCGTTATACCAATCTTATTTTTAATTAATCTGAGTAAGGATTTATATTATGTTTCTAAAATATGATGGACCTAACCCTAAAGAGGTTGAAGATGTTTTTCACTCTGTACAATTAATTGATGACCATGAGATTACCAAGTCATACTTGTAATAACAACATTATAAATATCTTTCTTGTATCCGTAAGTTACTGATTTTTTTAGTAGGTTTCTCAATTTATAATATTTTTATTAACTCTTGAAAAATTAAAAAATAAATTCACGACAACCACGTGTTTTCCAATCTTTATAATAAAAAATAAAGAAGGGTATAAATGTAGAAAATCTAAAAAAAGTGTGCACATTTGTAAAAAGGTAATTAAAACGATGTAGGTGTGCACATTTGTAAAAAGGTAATTAAAAAGATATTGGATAATAATTATTTTTTAAAATATTTTTTAAAATGTATTAAAATAATAATTTTTTATTTTTTTAAAATTATTTTTATTTTAACACATTAAAATAATTCAAAAAATATAAAAATATTATTGATAATTTTTTTTTAGAAAACGCACATTAAAATAATTAAAAAAATATAAAAATATTATTGATAAAAAATTTATTTTTTTTAGAAAACACTATTTTAATTGCATTTCTAAACGGCTTTTAAAATTATTTGCTTTTTATTTAAAAAATGTTTAAATGTTAATTTTTTTTTTAAATTATTTTAATATATTAATATAAAAAAATAATAAAAAACATTTTTAAATAAAAAACGCTTTAAAAAATTACGTTCGTTAATAATAATAATTATACAAATAAAAATAAAAACCTTACCTCACCCCCCCTCGACTACTTAATTACTCAGTAAAGACTCTCCTATCCGATGCCAGTTTTTTAATCTCTTCCTTGAATTTCTGAAAACAGATGGGAGAGAGAGAGAGAGAGGTGTGTCTTTTCCCCCCTCACAGCTGACCAAACAATCAAACGAAAAACTGCAACTCTAGAGAGAGAAACAATCACAAATAGTTTGAAAGCTCAGGAGAGAGAATAAAGAAGAAAAAGCTCAAAACTGTTTAGAGAGAGATATAGTAAAGTGGGTCTGGGTTAGTTTTGTTAGAGATAGAAAGAGAGAGGGGGAAAATTGGGGTTTGAATTTTTTAATTTATTTTTGAATTTGAAATAGTTAAACTTGTTAATTGTGATCTTAGAGTTTGTGGGCTTTTTTCTTTTTCTCCTTTCTTCTTAGTTGGATGAGCTAAGCCTAAGAGTTTCGTACCACTTCGGTATTATCAAATGGTAATTCAAAGCAAAAATAAATAAAATTCTAGGCATTTCTTCTTCTTCTTCTTGTTTTAGTTAAATTTCATGGCTATGACTTCGTGTCTGGTTTTTGTTTAGTTCAAGATGTCTTTGTTTGGTTTGTTATGTTTGCTTTGAGTTTTGAATTTAGGTTTGCTCCCATGTGCTATTTGAATCTTTTGAAGAAGTGTGTATTCATTTTTTATTTATTTTTGAAACAGTACTGAAGTTAATTTGTTATAGCTATCTTGCATATGTTCCTGAGTAGTTTGGGTTTTATTATTAAAATAATACAAAAAATTGAGATAGGGAGAAAATGAAAACTAAGAAATGATAGTGGTTGGTTACTTGATGGTGATGTGGATTGTTCTGTTTTTGAATTTTAATACTTCAGGTAGCAGGAAGTTTTTGATAGTCTTGAATTTCATGCCAGTTTCTATACAGTGGCAGTTATTTTGAATGTCAGGCTACAGATTTCGCATCAGGAAGCTAAAATAGTGTTGCAAATGATAATCCTGGCTGAGTGATTCTTTTCAACCGAAACCCTGTTGTTTTAGGAATGCCGAGAGGAAGCTAAAATAGTGTTGCCAATGATAATCCTGGCTGAGTGATTCTTTTCAACCGAAACCCTGTTGTTTTAGGAATGCCGAGACATTAAATTTCTTACTAGAACTTGAGAAATTGAGTGTAACTATCTTTTATAGTTCTTGTTTCCTTCAAAAATGGAAATGCTTTTATTACCATCTGGTTGCCTTGATATTGAGTGGGGTTTCTAGTTGAATGATATCCATATTGAGAGGCTTTCATGAAAGCTTGTCTCTTACAGCTGTCATTTCCCAACACATAAGAATTGGATTTAACTAGTTCTTACTTTGCTTTTGATCATACAATTATATTTAGGTACTCATCTTTTATATTATGATAGAGGTGTTTTGTTCCCCTTTTCTTTTTCTCGTTGTTGCTTGAACATTTAAATATTTGCAGGCAGCACCGGACAATATAATTGTTGGTTCTCATGTATGGGTTGAAGATCCTGTTCTGGCTTGGATTGATGGTGAAGTTACTCGGATAAATGGCAATGCGGTCCATGTTAAAACAGCAGATGGAAAAAAGGTAAGCCCTTGCATCTTTTTAAAATTTTTGGTTATTAACTTGTTCTGATGTGCATGGACTCATTCCACCAGTCCTTCCCTTCAATATGCATTAGGTTATTACTAGGAAACTAGTGCTGTGATGGAAGTGATCCTTTCCTTTTTTAATAGTGACAGCGCTTAAGAAAAATGTTGATTTGTTTTTAATCCATGATGCATAATTAATTTCTTCTAGTTGCAAATACATAAATATCTAAGGAAAGTTTGCAGTGCGCAAATGTGATATGACAGCAGTAACAACATTTATAATATATATATTACTTTAGAACTAAAATAAAAAATTCTCTTGGAGACAGTCATTTGGAAGTCTAAAACTTAGTTATTAGTGTGTGCACTACATGTGTTCAAAGGTCAGAGTTTTATATGGTTAGGACAGGAGGTAATGTTGAAGTTTTTCCCCTCGTGAGAATGTTTGCGCTGAAGAAGCAATAATTAACATTTCTACCGAGGAAGTAGAAGAAAAATATGGAACCTTAGGCTAACCGAGTAAATATAATAATCTGAAGCAGATTGAGAAACTCTACTCCAGATTCTCTAGATCAAGGTCTCTTAAGTTTCATTGCTTCCAACATTCTTCTGGGTATTAATAAGCTGCTTTGGTGATTGGAATCACTTGAATTGAGGAATTCTGAAGCATCTATATTCCAACCTGCTAGTCACATTTATATTTGCAATCGTGTTCAGTACATCTCATTAGACCCTCCCTTCCACCCTCAACCTGTTCGGGAACATAATGTAGACCTGTCTACCAAACTTTTCTTTACCTACTGGGCCTTTTATAGGCCGTGTTGCGTCCTCAGACTAGATCCCAAACAAGGCTTGAGGATGTCATTTGCAATCATTTTCAGCTTCCAAGTTTGTTGATATATAAATGGATCTAACCCGCAAGAGTTGGAAAATCTGTCTTTTCTTTTCTTTGTTCTGTTCTTCCTTTCTGTGTACATCATTATACCTCTTCACTATGGTGGCTAATAAATCATGCATTTCCAAGCATGTGTTACTTCCAACTAAAATAAGAAACAGGGTTCGGATTTTCCAAGCTTTGGGAATGCTTTAATTTGGGGGGCTGTGTTTCCTCTTAAGATTGGGAAAGCTTTACTTGATTTTTAATGAACTGATGGATGGACCATGTTTGAATCAATGTCTGCATCTATGAGCATCAAACTTAAGAGGAAGATTTTATTGTTAAGGGGCCTATTGCACTCCAGTAATTTACTCATATCATCGCAGGGTGATACATTATCATCATTAGTCTTTAGCTTGCCATTAAATAATCATCATCTAAGATTCATTTGTCAATATGAGCTTTGTTATTCATTTTCTCCAACTGATGGGTTATTGCTTCATGCAAAGATAACTTGTCTTTGGTTATTGTTTCATGCCTTACAGTTATCTTACTGAGATTGTGAATCTTAAATCCATAGATGTTCTTCAGCTGTTCCTTGAATTCCTCCTTTCTCATTATTGCATGTCACTTATCCATCAAAATTGAGTGTATAAACAAGTTGAACCATCCAGTAAGAATCTTCTTCATTACCAGGTGCTTCTCCTATGATGCCAAGAGGTGGTAAGATAGATGTTTTAGATCATAGCTAGGTAGAAAGCATAGATTGGAATTTTAGATGTCCCATATAGCGTATTTTTTTTTGGATAAAATTGCTGAAATGTTGTCCTAAGTTCAAGCTGCTAATGTCTAAGTGAATACTTTGTCAGGATGCTAAAGTTTCAAGTTGTAACACACAGTCCTTCCTTGTATCTAAAAGAAAAGGAGAAACTTGTGATCTGCATGTTGCTTTACTCTTGGTATTCTTGTGCATGAAGAAACCACCTCATGGTTCTGATCAGACTGCTAATTTCTGCAGGTTGTCTCAAACATATCAAAAGTGTTTCCAAAGGACACAGAAGCCCCTCCTGGAGGGGTGGATGACATGACGAAGCTTTCATATCTGCATGAACCTGGAGTTCTGCAAAATCTAGCTGCTAGATATGAACTTAATGAAATCTATGTGAGCCATATTACTCTTTTCCCCCCACTTTAATATTGTTCGGATGCTGAAACAAGTAACAAATATTGGAGGAAAAGGAAATATTCCCATGATGATACTGCTTTTACTTTCCCTTTCCAGACATACACTGGCAATATCCTGATAGCAGTTAATCCATTTCAAAGATTGCCTCATCTGTATGACACTCACATGATGGAACAGTACAAAGGAGCAACATTTGGGGAGCTAAGTCCTCATGTTTTTGCTGTTGGTGATGCTGCATACAGGTGAATGGAGATTCATCTCATACATTTGACCATTTTTTAAACATTCTTTTGTTATTTCTTACTGATATGTTATAGAACGATAAAATAGGGCAATGATTAATGAAGGAAAAAGCAATTCAATTCTGGTTAGTGGGGAGAGTGGTGCTGGTAAAACAGAGACAACAAAGATGCTTATGAGATATCTTGCCTACCTGGGAGGACGATCTGGAGTAGAAGGAAGAACAGTTGAACAACAAGTTCTGGAGGTAAGATGAACGTATCTTTGCATGTTGGAACTTGTTATTCCTTGCCTTGGTTCCTCCACATGCATGAAAGGTATTCTGATGGCCATGTATCAGTTTTCCCATTGCATTTATATAAGTAATGATTAATTATATTATTTTTTACTGTATTCTATCAAGTGTAATTCTTGTGTGTTGATGTCTTCTACTACTGCTGAAAATTACAGTCCAACCCAGTTCTTGAAGCATTTGGCAATGCGAAAACAGTTAGGAACAACAACTCAAGGTGTGCGCTGCTTAATGGTTTTATGCATGTATTTACAGCAATATTGCTTGATTCTGGATATCTTTAAAGGTATCTTAGTAATTGAGGTTCTTAGCACGATGTTTTCTTGATGTTCATTGTGGTGTGTCAATGCAGTCGTTTTGGTAAATTTGTGGAAATCCAATTTGACAAGAGTGGGAGAATATCTGGGGCTGCTATCAGAACTTATCTACTTGAAAGATCTCGTGTTTGTCAAATTTCAGATCCAGAAAGAAACTACCATTGCTTTTACCTTCTTTGTGCTGCACCGCATGAAGTAATTTGCACTCATTTTCCCTTCTCTTTATGTTACTTCATGGGCAGTATATTACTATCACTAGTTGCTTATGTATGCAAATGTTGATTCAATAAATTTATTCTTTTTATTTTTATTTTTATTTTTGCAGGATATTGAGAGATACAAATTGGGAAGTCCAAAATCTTTCCATTATTTAAATCAATCGAATTGTTATGAGTTGGACGGTGTAAATGATTCTCATGAGTATCTTGCAACCCGAAGGGCTATGGATATAGTTGGAATTAGTGACCAAGAACAGGTTCTCTTTCTGTAGTTTCAAGAGTTTTGTTTTATTATTACATGATGGTCTAAATATTTTCTATGTATGCAATTATTTTCAGGAGGGAATTTTTAGGGTTGTGGCTGCAATTCTTCATCTTGGAAATGTTAATTTTGCCAAGGGACAGGAGATAGATTCCTCAGTTATTAAGGATGAAAAGTCTAGATTCCATCTCAGTATTACTTCTGAACTTCTCAGGTATATATTCTTCACTTTTCCATGTTTGAATAATTGCCCGTATCTTGATCCGCTGGTTATTTATTGTATCTCTAACTAATCTTGATAATGCATAGGTGTGATGCAAAGAGCTTGGAAGATGCCTTAATTAAACGTGTAATGGTTACACCAGAAGAAATTATCACAAGGACTCTTGACCCTGAAAATGCAGTTTCTAGCAGGGATGCTTTGGCGAAGACGATATATTCTCGCTTGTTTGACTGGTAAAAGCTCAGTAAACCATGTTTCTTTCCCATGGCTCCCAAATGGTTGGATGTTTAGATAAGAATTTACTAATGACTTTTACATTTATTGTGCACAGGCTTGTGGATAAAATTAATGTTTCAATTGGACAGGATTTAAACTCAAAATCAATAATTGGAGTACTTGACATCTATGGTTTTGAAAGCTTTAAGTGCAATAGGTAAGTCATTGACTTGACACGCTTATTGTATCATTTGAGCAAGGTGCTTTTGTTTCTTTCTACCCAACAAACTGTTCCAGATTATTATCCATTTGTTTGCTTGGAATTGGCTTTAAACAAAGCCTTTTTAGTGATACATGAAACACGTTTCCACTTTTCAATGGAAACTATAGAAACTTTTCTTTTTGTAAATCTTTGCTACTTCATTGCCTTTGAACGTGTTCAGACTCTTGAATCGAAACCATGACCAATGCTTCCACAGTGTTTGGGATGGTGCTTCATGAAAAACAAATAAACCCAACATTCCATGTTTAGGATTTTTCTTAATGAGGAACTGCTTTGAACAATACTTGCCATCAGGCCTTAGATATCACAAATGCTCATTCCATAACAACTATGCCATGCCACTCCTTTTTCCAAACCAAAAGGAGAAGGAAATAAAGTAATTGTGCTTGAAATATGACTTACTGCTTCTCTGCTTGTGTATGTTCTCCTAAAACAGTTTTGAGCAGTTCTGCATCAATTTCACAAATGAAAAACTACAGCAACATTTCAATCAGGTTATCTTTCTTAATCAACGAGTTTAGCTTGCTCTTTTGACAACAGATTAATATTGATTTGTTATTTTCCAACTGTATGTTTGTAGCATGTGTTTAAAATGGAGCAGGAAGAGTACACCAAAGAGGAGATAAACTGGAGCTACATTGAGTTTGTTGATAACCAGGATGTATTGGACCTAATTGAGAAGGTTTTTAGCTTCTCAATTGTACACCTTTTCAATTCTAGGATTTGATGTTTCATCATCTTTCATCATTTTCAGAGTATTTATCTAGTGATGGTGAAGAAATGAGCCTATTTAATTTATTGCTATTGTGTCTTGTAATTCACATGATAAATAATTCATTTTGTTCTCTTACAGAAACCTGGAGGAATAATTGCACTTTTAGATGAAGCCTGGTATTCTGCTCTCTTTAATTATTGATTCCATTTTTATTACTGTTATGTGTTTATTAATCAGAAATGGGTTTTTTCGTATATATTGCTCTTCTTTAGAGGTCATCTTGAAGTCAATACTCATGTTTGTCTAATTGTTGATGCAGCATGTTTCCCAAGTCTACACATGAAACATTTGCGCAAAAATTGTATCAGACATTCAAAAATCATAAACGTTTTATTAAACCAAAACTTTCCCGCACTGATTTCACCATATCACACTATGCAGGGGAGGTAAACTAATTACATTTTTTGTTTTATATGTACTTCTAATCTTCTTTTATTGACAGGGGGAGAAGTTCTAGGAATTTTCATAACTTGTAAAATTTTTCCTGATGTGAAGGTAAATTATCAAGCCAATCAATTTCTGGACAAAAACAAAGATTATGTGGTGGCTGAACATCAAGCCCTGTTGACTGCTTCAAATTGCCCTTTTGTGGCGGGCCTATTCCCACCACTTCCAGAAGAATCATCGAAGTCATCCAAGTTCTCTTCCATTGGTTCACGCTTTAAGGTATTTTTTCTTTTTGACTTCAATTCTTTAATTGGTATTTGGTAGGCTTTAAATTATCAACGTCCTTGTTACTGGTCCTGTTGTCCAAAGTTGCGTGTCAATATGTTGTGGAGTACTTTTGGATTCTTGTGAAAAGATGCTTCTATAAGAAACAATACGTTGCATCTATATATGATGCTCTCTATAAGAAACAATACGTTGCATCTATATTTGATGCTCATGCCATGCCTTTTCATTTTCTTTTTTTTATTTATTTATTATTATGACAATGTTTAATTACCTTCTCCACTTGTGACATTTGTTGCATGGTTTTTTAAATGTTCAATTTTTTGACATCACTTAATAATGTGGCCTCCCATTCCATTTTAACAAGTTGGAAGTTAGAATGCAGACATGCTGGTCAAGGGCAATTTTCCCAATATGTGTTTGATTTGGATTGGTGCTGGTGGCACCACATCTTCACTTTCCTCACACATGACTCTTAAGAGCTTGAAAATTACAACATACTCTGATGGTTGAAAGCAAAAAAATATTGGGTTGACTTCTAATAAGACCACCCTTGTTACATTTCAGAGAATTTTGGTGTTGACATTTTAAATTTGCTTCACTTTAGAGTGGCTTCATGAACTGCGAAGTGTTACCAGTCACATTTTAGGTAGCATATCTATGGTTCTTTTAATAGCCATTTTCATGTTGCACTACTATGATTATCTTATGGTTGCTATGTATATATGATGTTATGTCTGCTTTTTCCCAATAGAAAACCCTAATCTCTAGCTTTTGAGCTTACAACCTTTTCCGTTATAGTAGTAAAAGACAACATAGTGGGTTTATTGATAACAAATTCTTGCATTATTTATGAGTTATGTGACTCATTCCAAGGATAATGTCACAAATATTGTTTTTTGAATTCTCAGCTACAACTTCAATCTTTGATGGAGACCTTGAGTGCAACTGAACCCCACTACATTCGATGTGTGAAGCCAAATAACATCCTGAAGCCTGCTATTTTTGAGAATTTCAACATCATCCAACAGTTACGATGTGGTGTGAGTATAATATGCTTCAAAGCATTCCTTTCATCTGATCAATCATTAGAAGTTTACATCTTTAAGCTAAATTTCAGAGCTTACCTTTCCAATAAACTGATTTTGTTAGCTTCTTATGATTAGGGTGTTCTTGAGGCAATTAGGATTAGCTGCGCTGGATATCCAACCAGGCGAACCTTTTATGAGTTTCTTAATCGTTTTGGATTACTTGCTCCTGAAGTTTTGGAAGGAAAGTAAGTATCATTTCATAATTTCTCTATGTCATGTGTTACGATAAAGATTAAGGATTTTGCACCACCAATTTCTTTAGGTCATGTGTTACGATAGATATGGTTTATTTTTTCATGTGGCAGCTCTGATGATAAGGTTGCATGTCAAATGATTCTTGATAAAAAGGGACTGATAGGATACCAGGTGACGATGCCTTTATTTATTTTTTATTTTCTGTTTTACTTTATTTTTCAGATCACTTCTTTTTTTTTTATTTGATTTTGATCTCCAGTTTTTTTTGTTGCTTGGACTATTATCGCAGTGATGATGGGAGTGTTAACTAGAAAAATGTTTCCTTGACTCCTAACTTTTTTTTCCTGTATTATGAACTAACACGCATTTGAAATTGTGTAGTTAATGCGCGAGATTTTCTTCAAATTAGAGGAACAAAACTAAAATAAATTAATTTCAAGTTTATTGAATTTGTTTGTTCATAACCTATACCATCAGAACTTTCTTTCTTGTAGTTGTTGATAATAAAGAGTTTCAATTGTTCATAATCATGCTTTTGATCATTTAGCATTAATAACTGAATCTACAATATTTATGTGATTGTTAGATATTGATCTACATAACAATCCCAAACTCAACTGTACTTTCTCTAGCTGTGTGCTTAGAAAAAGAGATTTTAAAATAATACTATTTAATCCATTTTTCATCTTCTTTTCCTTCATTAATTCATAGCAAGATGGCTACAAATTCATAACTACTTAGGGAGACAATGTTCTTCTGCACCACTGGTGACAAACATCTTGTCAAATTCCTAAAGGCCCTTAATATAGTGCATATGAAAATTACTTTAGGTCTTTGCCCATGTTTATCACAGTGATTATCTTGATTCACCCTTGGCAGATAGGCAAGTCAAAGGTCTTCTTGAGAGCAGGTCAGATGGCTGAGTTGGATGCCAGGAGAGCAGAAGTGCTTGGCAATGCAGCCAAAACCATTCAACGGCAAATTCACACTTACATTGCCCGCAAGGAGTTCATTTCATTGCGTGAAGCTGCTATCAATTTGCAATCTTATTTAAGAGGTAATTTCCTGGACTCTCTTAAATTGCCTTAGTGAGTTTGTTTTCATCTGTATTTGGTATATCACCAATAAATGCATTTTACTGTTTTATGACACTTTTTAAGTTTATGTACTTTATTTTAATTAAAAAGGAGTTGTCTAAAAGAATGCTAGAAATCAGGTTCCCTTTGTCTCGCTTCCTATCAATATTAAAAGTACAGTATTCTCTTTTCGAATTGCCTCCTACTTGTTCTCACCAGAATCTTAATTGGTGGAATCCCTATAATTGTTATGCTTCCTCTTTTCCAGGTTATGTATCCCGAAAACTGTACGAGCAATTGAGGAGAGAAGCTGCAGCTTTGAAGATCGAGAAGAATTTCCGTCTCTACATTGCCAGGGAATCCTATTTGAGAGTGAAGTCATCTGCAATCACATTACAGACAGGCTTAAGGGCAATGACTGCACGAAAAGAATTTAGATTCCAGAAGCAAACTAAAGCGACCACCATCATTCAGGTATCATTGTTTTTTTTTAACATAACAATCTCTTCCCATTTTTTGTAGTTATAATTCTTGAATTGTATAATTTTTTCTCTTTTAACTGCTGTAGTGAATAACTCTTCAATTTTGAAAAATTGTTATGGAAACTCTCATGCACTGGTTCCTTACAGGCTCATTGGCGTTGCCACCAAGCTCATTCTTATTATAGACAACTGCAGAAGGCAATAATAGTTTCTCAGTGTGGTTGGAGATGCAGAGTTGCAAGAAGAGAGCTCAGAATGCTCAAAATGGTCAACTTTTAACACCATATAACTTCAGCAATATGCAGATCTGTATAAAGAGCTCGTGCTAAATTTTTGCTTTTGAAATTTATTTAGGCTGCTAGAGAGACGGGGGCACTTAAAGAAGCAAAGGATAAGCTGGAAAAGCGTGTAGAAGAACTTACATGGCGTTTGCAATTGGAAAAGCGATTAAGGGTAATGAAGTTGATTTCTAATCTCACGACTTATTATGTGTTCACTTTAATGTGATGACTTCAATGCTGATTTTTTATTCTGAACACAGATTGACCTTGAGGAGGCAAAAGCCCAAGAATTTGCCAAGTTGCAGGATGCATTGCATGCCATGCAAGTACAGTTAGAAGAAGCAAAGTCTATGGTTGTTAAAGAACGAGAGGCAGCTCGAAAAGCCATTGAAGAAGCACCTCCAGTCATTAAGGAAACGCCTGTCATGGTTCAAGACACAGAAAAAATCAATTCATTGTCAGCTGAAGTTGAAACGTTGAGGGTATGTATGCTATGTTTTAGCATCACTTTCAGATTCTTTTGGTTTCTGTGTTATGCATTATTGTTTCCTTGCTCCATTGAGCACCATTGTCTGCAGAAATATTGCACTTTTTTTAGCACCATTGTCTGCAGAAATATTGCACTTCTTCTTCTTCTTTTTTTTATTGATGTTGAATTTAGTCTACATATGGTGACATTGTGGAAGTAGCCAGGTAAATGTTTCTGTATATGACGTGGAAGGAATAGAATATACTTGCAAAGCTATGTGATGATCTTCAACTACAAAATTGAACTTTCAACGTCCCTGCTGTTCTTGATAAAAAATGATAGCTGCATAGGTGTGCATGTTTGATTTTGAGTGTAAATGGATTTGGTTTATGATCAGGCTCGAAAAGATCCTTGTAGTTGAACCCAACTAGTTTGGGATTGAGGTTTTGTTATTGTTGTTTGACTTCAAGTGTTGAAATAAGTATGATCAATTTACCCAAAAGTGAAAGAAAAATATTTGATTTGGGTGTTAACTCTTGCGTTGAGTACTAATCTTTTGAGTAAACTTAATAATTCTTTAGTTTTTACATGTACTTATTTGTGGTTATACCTGACTATATGAAACAAGAACAATTGTTGAAGATGCAGGCTGCATCTGATGAAAAATTTTGCTTGCACAGGCACAGTTGCTCTCAGAAACACAAATTGCTGACAATGAAAAACAAGCTTATGTTGTTGCTCAGGCCACAAATGAGCAACTAACCAAGAAGCTTGAAGATGCTGAAAAGAAAGTGGATCAACTCCAAGATTCAGTTCAGAGGTTTGTAACAAGTCTGCTTTTTTTTTTTTTTAGGGGGGGTGGGGTGCGAAGCGGTTGTTATCAAACATACAAATTGGGTTTTGATGTTACAAAATTCTTGCAACTATTTGCAATTCTGTCCTCGTCTTGCAGATTAGAAGACAAGGTGTCTAATTTAGAATCAGAGAATCAAGTACTTCGTCAACAAGCACTTGCTGTATCACCAACTGCCAAAGCTTTAACTGCAAGACCTAAGACAACAATCATCCAGGTAAAGAATGCATGCCCTACCTTTCATTTGCATGAACACTTGCATCTTGATGGATATGTTTTACTTATTGTTGAATCCTGAGTGCAGAGGACCCCAGAGAATGGAAATGTTCAAGATGGAGATGTGAAGAAAGCAGTGGTATGAATATATGTTGTTGCATCTGGTTCATGCTAATGTAGAAAAAATTCACATGACTGTATACACCATTTCTGAATGTCTCAGGATTCAATACTTGCCCTACCTAATTCTCGGGAAGCTGAAAATGACGATAGGCCCCAGAAATCTCTTAATGAGAAACAACAGGTAAGTAAGCCGTGATGGAGAAGAGTCCTTTTAGTGGGGGAGTTTCTGTAATTTTGCACTTAAGCCTTGTCAGGAATTAGGTTATTAGTCAACCGTAATGTTTTTCGGGACATTTACCTTTTTGAAGTTTTCTGCCTTTTGGATTTATAAGCTCTCTTGCTTTTCATTATAGGTTTCAGATTATCCTTTCTAATTAAGATTTCTATGAGTCTGAGTGTTGCAAAATCTAATTAGATAGATGACCTTGGATTTTTTTTTTTTTGTTTTACTGCAAGTTTGCGTTTTATTGGTAGTGAAACTCTATTAAAATTGCTCTTCTTCACAAGACTTGTAAAAGGGCTTCCTGAGTTGCAATTCAGCTCTGCTCTGGCCCCAAATCAACCCTAGTATTAGCTACTCACATTGATAGTAGTACACTCAATTTTCAAATTCATTTACCTTCCTACAGTTTTCCTTTACGGAAATCATGGAGACATAATAGTGATGGCATAAAGTTATGAATGCTATTTTTTTGGGTTCCCAGACATTTTTTTTCTTGCTATGCTTTGTCATGACATGTCATCATCTGTGGTGCAGGAGAACCAAGACCTGCTAATTAAATGCGTGTCACAAGATTTAGGATTCAGTGGGGGCAAACCTGTTGCTGCTTGTATGATATACAGATGCCTTATTCAGTGGAGGTCATTTGAAGTTGAAAGAACAAGTATTTTTGACAGTATCATTCAAACAATAAGTTCAGCAATTGAGGTGACCTAACCTATATTCTCATTTATGGCATACAATAATATTGTTACATGTTAGAATATACACCTTCTCAGTGACCGTATCTTTAACAGTTCGAAATAAATCAATCTCACATCTTTGCTGAGTCTATGCCCCAGTTTGTATTTAATCAGTCCCTGGAATCTAGAAATATTAGTTTTGCTTTTATATTCATAGAATATACCTTTTATCATTTGCTTAGGTCCAAGAGAACAACGATGCATTGTCATACTGGTTATCAAATTCTTCCACACTATTATTGCTACTACAACGCACCCTAAAAGCAAGTGGAGCAGCAAGCTTAACTCCACAACGGCGAAGATCAACATCAGCTTCATTGTTTGGAAGGATGTCCCAAGTGAGAACAACTCTCTCCTCTCTATCAACTTTTTTTGGGAAAATACATTTCATGTCTCTTGCCTTGCAGTTCATAATGATTTTTTTTTTTTGAATCTCAATAAAATATTAGGGGCTTCGTGGTTCACCACAAAATGCTGGGTTCTCATTCCTTAATGGTCGGGTGCTTAGTGGACTGGATGAATTGCGACAAGTTGAAGCTAAATATCCTGCTTTGCTTTTCAAACAGCAATTAACAGCTTTCCTTGAAAAGATATATGGGATGATTAGAGATAACTTAAAGAAAGAGATTTCCCCTGTGCTTGGATTGTGTATCCAGGTAATCATTGCATGCTATTTTTCTTAAAATTGTATGTACTTCAAAGTATGTTATAAAATTGGATTGAACTCTTTTAAGTTGTGATTGCATAGCATTCATTATTGCTTTCCTTGGTTGTGTGATCCTGATTTGTTATGGCATCCAGCATGTTTCTTCTCCCTAATCATGTTTGAAATATTAAATGCAGGCTCCCCGGACGTCACGAGCGAGTTTAGTCAAGGGGCGCTCTCAAGCCAATGCTGTAGCTCAACAAGCTCTGATTGCTCACTGGCAAAGCATTGTAAAAAGTCTAAATAATTGCCTAAAGACTATGAGAGCCAACTATGTGAGTGGGAAGTTTGTATAAGGAAAATGATCAACAATTTTATTTCCTGTTTAAATTGCATTATCATATTTGTGTTGTCTGTACAGGTTCCCCCATTCTTAGTCAAGAAAGTGTTTACTCAGATATTTTCATTTATCAATGTTCAATTATTTAACAGGTAATTGCAATCAACTCAAATTTGTTATGTAGCTAATTTGCTTTGATGACATGATATTACTTACTAATATTTCAATCATGCAGCCTTCTTTTGCGGCGTGAATGCTGCTCATTCAGCAATGGGGAATATGTAAAAGCAGGGTTAGCTGAGTTGGAACAGTGGTGCCACGATGCAACAGAGGAGGTAACATGTCTTAACAATTGGTAATCCTTCATTCTTCACATCTTTTGGAAGACTAAATTTAGCGTCTCCTCGCCATCCAGTTTGCAGGCTCAGCATGGGATGAATTGAAGCACATTAGACAAGCCATTGGCTTTCTGGTTTGTTAATACTCTCTCTCTCTCTCACATCATACTCTCTCTCTCTCTCTCTCTCTCTCTCTCTTCTCTCATTAGAGTCAACAACTTTTACTTATTATTTCTTCTCCTTCCATTTGTTTTATTTTGGTTATCCAGGTTATACACCAGAAGCCCAAAAAGACTCTCAAAGAAATAACTAATGATCTTTGCCCGGTGAGTAACACCCCACCCCCACCCAACCACCCCCATTGGCAGCTCTCTCAATTTTTTTATGTTTCTCCTTTCAGGTGCTTAGCATACAGCAGTTATACAGGATCAGCACTATGTACTGGGATGACAAATATGGCACGCATAGTGTATCTTCAGATGCAAGTCAAATTCTTCTCACTTTTAAGTCACTTTCATTTCTATTTTGAGACTTTCTGCAGATACCAACTGATGGAAAAGCAAACATTAAAGGTTTTATGTGCAAGGTTTAGGCACAGTTGTGTAGTTTGAATCCCCATCCCCCCTTTTCTTTCTCCCTTCCAATTCCTAAGCGTTAATATGGAATGTGCTGTGGCCCCTTTGTTTTGCATAACTCATGCTAATGGTTTGGTTTCCCTCTGAGCCCCATCCTTTTTGGATGTCTCTTGTTTGTTTTTTCATTAAGATGTATGGAATGTGCTGTGGCCCCTTTGTTTTGCATAACTCATGCTAATGGTTTGGTTTCCCTCTGAGCCCCATCCTTTTTGGATGTCTCTTGTATTTTTTTTCATTAAGATGTCAGTAACTTCAACCACCATCCAACTTAATACCAAATTTATTCACTTCGTTTGCTATGACCAGTCTTTGTTATCTATGCCCCTCATTTTCTTTCACCTACAAAACTAAATATCCTAAATATCACTGATTAAGATTTCTCCCATATTTAGGTAATTTCAAGCATGAGAGTTATGATGACGGAGGACTCAAACAATGCTGTGAGCAGTTCTTTCTTATTGGACGATGACTCAAGGTAATAAATTTTGGTAACCGTATGCCCTGGCTTTAATTTTGATACGTGTTTTTCTGCAGCTAAACAAAAAACGTCACTCTCTTGTGCAGCATTCCATTCACAGTGGATGACATTTCGAAGTCAATGCAAAAAGTTGAACCTTCTGATATTGACCCTCCACCTCTAATCCGTGAAAACTCAGGTTTTTCATTCTTGTTACAACGTGCAGAATGAGATTCCATGCTTATATTTTCTTGCCAGCTCAGCTTCGATGTCCTGGCACTTCTCCCAAGGGCCGCGCTCCAGAATCTGTGAATAGTAATCTTTTCCCCAGCTGCACTGTAAATTATAGTTCCTTTTCTGGCAGTGTCTTGCCATTTCTTATGTTTATTGGTGATTGTGTGGTCAGATGCATCAGGGGTCAAGTTACTTGTTATCCCTATTGGGATTTATAATGTGTTCTTGTCCCTTTGTTCTGTGCCCTATTTCAAGCACTGTATTTATTTCATTTTTATTAGAAAAAAGGGGGTACCTTATTATTCTTTAGGCCAGTGTGGTAAATTTGTTGATCATAGTGGTGGGCATGCTTTTTTCTTTGGGCCCAAACTAGTTGTAGTTTGACTGTAATATAATGGATCATATTCTATTCAACTATTGTAAAGATTATCGGCATATGGTCTAGTTCCATTCATTTTGTTTCGGCAGGTAATGTGGCCGGTTGATATGATATGATTTGAATGCTTGCTATTTGCCTTCCAAGTCTTAAACTGGAAGAAACTTGTCAGCATGCAAAACATGTTCAAGTTTCATATTTGGAGTCCTAGAACATTTTTAGTTGTTGTAAATTTCATAATTGGAGGAGTCCTAGAACATTTTGATTTGTTGTAATGGTCATATCGAGGAGTGGAATTCAAAGACCTCTGGTGGTATCGGCCATTACAATCTTATGCGCATGTTAGGGCTGGTGGCTGTGCTGATTGATTCTTTAGCTCTTTCGGCTAAAGTCACATAATCTTCCTGTTATGGAAGATGCCCTTCAGGCCCCACAAAAAATAAATGTAATTATTTAATTAAATGCTTGTCAATTTTGTGGGGATGGTTGTTAAGACTTTCCATTTTTCTCCAATATGCCAGATTGTGAGACTGCTAAATAATTTGTGAACTATATTTATTGTGTGCGTATTTATGAATAAATTTAATAATGATTGTAAATTCATCAATATTTATTTCGATGGCTGAATTCATTTGTATTGATAAATCTCATGCATATGCATGTTATCTTTTTTTTTTTTTTTTAAAAAAAGGGTAAAAACTGATTGCAATGTACAAGCAAAAAAGAATGTTTTATTTATAAGCATGACGTAGCCAAGAAGACTTTATATAAGATTTACTTTAGCTGTACCT
>NW_011500295.1:139822-142433 GCF_000495115.2 Populus euphratica | reverse complement strand
ATATATTGCCTATTAGAATCTCTTACATTTGATGACTTTAGGGAATACAATTTGAAACGATATATATATTGCCTATTAGAATCCCTTACATTTGATGACTTCAGGGAATACAATTTGAAACGATGTTTTTTTTTTAAATAGAATTCTTTTGGCTTAAATTTAATTTTTTAATGTTTTTTGAATTGTTTTGATATATTGTTATTAAGAATATTTTTTAATATTATATTATTATATTTTTTAGTGAAAAACTATTTGAAAAACAATTGCTATAATACTTTCAAACACCCTTTAATCTTTTGGTTTTTTATGACACCTAGATTATTTAGTGTTTTTTAATGTTTTTATTTGCTTCTCTTGTAAATAGAATACTTGTCTTGTATTTTGAGTATTGAAAAATATATAATAAAATATATGAATTTTTTTTAAGTTTTATTTTGAATATGTATGGTCTTACTTGTTTTTTATTTTTAATCTATTATTAGCAAAATCACTCTAATTTATATAGAAATTTTATCACTTATGAACTCTTATGTTATGTGACTTGTATCAATTTCAATATTTTTTTTCTTTTTATATTGTTCATACTTTATGGAATTTATTGCAATTTTTTTTTATTCATCAAGATTTAAAGTTCTTGAAGAATTAGTATTGTAAGTTCCTAAAAAATTAAATAAATTAAATATAGTTCTTGAAGAACTAGTATTTCTAAAAAACTAAATAAATAGGAGTCTTAAAAGGCAAATTTTAGTCCTTTTATGTTTATGATTTTATTTAATAAGTTATTTTTTTAATAATAAAAGATAATATCAAATCAGATAAAGCTTGAGTTTATTGCTCTTGATATATCTGAAAATAATTATTTATCATGGATCAAGTCTTGACACATTAATTCATTTAGAAGCTATGAATCTTGGACATAGTATCAAAAAAGAAAATTGCGCAACCTTGTAGGATCACATAAAAGTAATGATTTTCACTCACTACCATCTCTATGAAGGGTTAAAAGTTTAATATCTCACAATAAAAGATCCTCTTGTTCCATGAAAAAATCTAAAGGAAAGATATGACTACAAAAAATTTACCATACTTTCTTAAGCTTGTTATGATTAGTTGCACCTGAGGTTGTAATATTTTAAATCGGTAAATGAATATAATTATGCTTTTTTTAAAATTACCTCACAGTTAAAGTTGTGTGGTGAAAATATCATAAAATATCAAATGTTAGAGAAAACATTATCTACTTTTCATGCCTTAAATATTGTCATGCAACAACAATATAGAAAATGCAATTTCTAGAGGTATTCAAAACTAATTTCATGTCTGCATATAGCTAAATAAAATAATGAACTTTTAATAAAAAATCATTAATCTCATCCCACTGGTTTTAAACTATTCCCTGAAGTGAATGGAACCTTTGTCTAAAAGACAAGAAAGAACAAAGGGTATAGATATGAAAAAAATAAAAGGAAAAGAAGAAGAGAGAATCCTTCAAAAGACAACTTACTATACCACTAGAATTAGAGACACAATAAACCAAAACAAGTTGTAATGAGAATATTTATAGTAAGCACTTGGTCTAATTCTAACTAATGATGTAGCATGTAATATAACAAGTCTCCAAACATATATAAGTGTTGAATGCATGGTCATTGATCTTGCACTTGTCGCACGCTAAAAAAATCTTGCAGATTTATCTCAAAACTCTTTGAAACAAAATATAGTTGAAACTAATTTTATTCATAAATATGATTTTAAAGATCACAACGCTTATCTTGTTAGAAAACTCGGATAAAACAGATGGCATGCTTAATGGTGGAATCCTTAGGGATGATTAATACTTTTTTATTTGTTTTAGGATATTTATATTATTATATTTTCAATAAACAATGTCAATTTTATTTTAGTTAAATAATAACATTTAATTATATTTTGAATATAGGCATGACTTTTCATGATGAAGATTTATGTTCGGCAAACAATCCAACAACATATATAATTCTTAAGCAAAAAAAAATATTTTGAATATTTGACATTAACCAAAGCTAATGTCACTATGATTAGTACATAAAAGTGTATTTTTATCAAGGTTTTATATCATCATTTTGCACTTGAAATATCAATAACTCCTTAACTAAAGCATGTTTTATAATAATATATCTAATAATATAAGATACCTTTAATTTATTTAAATATAGGCCTATCATATAAATGAAAGGATTGATTGATGAGTTTAAGTATTGAAATTAAAAGGACAAAGAGATGACTAAACTTAGAAAAGAGATGATGGTGCTGTCCGAACCGGAACACTGTTCGATAATTGGGTCATATGGGGAGTTGTAGATCTCAGATTTAGGTCTACTTTATATGGATGGAAAGGTAAGACATAGGCCTATAGCTTTCATAATAGATCAAGATTTAAAAAGGTCATTTTCAAGTACAAATTATAGCAACAACGAAGAAGTCCGAATCTGTCCTGCATCCCGAACACTGTTTAGTGTTATGCCCATATTTAGAGTTCTAGAAGTTTAAATGACCTCTATTTTTTTTCATGAAAAGTTGAGATAATTTCCTACAACTTTCATGTTTTTAAGTGGCTCCAATTTTGACGTTA
>NW_011500295.1:114724-139589 GCF_000495115.2 Populus euphratica | reverse complement strand
TGTTTAGCTAAGTTTATTATGTCAAGGTGAAAAGGTTAAACTAATGATAAGAATAAGTATAGTGTAAACTTAATGACTGAACAGTGTTCTAGTTTAGACTGAACTAACATCTCTTTTTTAAGCTTAGCCTTTTATTTGTCCTTTAACTTTTAATAGTTAATCACATCAATCAATCTTTTGATTTATGTGATAGGCTTGCATTTAAAATAAATATTTATCTTGATAGGCTTGCATTTAAAATAAACATTTATCTTGAATTAAAAGTATATTATATTATCAAACTTGTTATTATAAAACATGTTTTAGTTAAGGAGTTATTGATACATTAAGTGCAAAATGATTATATATATAAAAAAAATATATTTTGAAGTACTAATCAAAGCCTCATTTGCAGCCTCTTCAATCTTAGCCCATGAAGCATTTGGATTTTTAAATGTAAATTAATTACCAAACTATCTCAATTAAATATTGTTATAGAATCACCATCTTTTCTTAAAAGAATTCAAGAAAATATATATGGACATATTCATCCACCATGTGAACCTTTTAGATATTTTATGGTATTAATTGACATATAAGTAAATGGTCACATGTTTACTTACTTTATAGTGAAATGTTACATTTGTTAGATTAATATCACAAATTATCAGAGGATGAGTGTGTAACATCCCACAGGTAATTATATATATAGAGTTTTTACAAGAAAATCTACTAAAAAAATAGAATTTTTTTGTTTAAATTTGATTTTTTAATGTTTTTTGAACTGATTTGATGTACTATTATTAAAAATATATTTTTTAAAAATATTATTTTGATGTATTTTCGAGCAAAAAACTATTTGGAAAATAACTGCATTATATATATAGAGTTTTTACAAGAAAATCTACTAAAAAAATAGAATTTTTTTGTTTAAATTTGATTTTTTAATGTTTTTTGAACTGATTTGATGTACTATTATTAAAAATATATTTTAAAAAATATTATTTTGATGTATTTTTGAGCAAAAAACTATTTGAAAAATAACTGTTATCATATTTTCAGACACCCCTTAGTCTTTTGGTTTTCCATGACACTTAGATTATTTAGTGTTCTTTAATGTTTTTATTTGCTTCTCTTATAAATAACTACTTGTCTTGTATTTTGAGTATTGAAAAATATATAATAAAATATATGAATTTTTTTCTCAAGTTTTATTCTGAATATATATGTTCTTACTAGCTCTTTATTTTTAATATGTTATTAGAAAAATCACTCTAATCTATATTGAAATTTTGTCACTCATGAACTCTTATGTTATGTGACGAGTATCAATTTCAATATTTTTTTTCTTTTCATTATTGTTCATACTTTATGAAATTTATTGCAAATTTTCTTTTTTTTTATTCATCAAGATTTAAAGTTCTTGAAGAATTAGTATTGTAAGTTCCTGAAGAATTAAAGAATTAAATATAGTTCTTGAAGAACTAGTATTTCTAAAAAACTAAATAAATAACAGTCTGAAAAGAAAAAAAATTGATCCTTTTATGTTCATGATTTTATTTAATAATTTATTTTTTATATAATAAAAGATAATATCAAATCAGATAAAACTTAAGTTTACTACTCTTGATATCTCTGAAAATAATTATTTATCATGGATTTTTGATGCTTTGATTCATTTAGAAGCTATGAATTTTGGAGAGACTATCAAAGAAGAAAATTGAGCATCCTTGCAAGATCACATAAAAGTAATGGTTTTCACTCGCTACCATTTTTATAAAGGATTAAAAGTTTAATATCTCATTGATATTATAACTTCTATTAACAATAAGTCAAGTTCCTTTCATAGCACAAGTGTCGGTTACATCATACGGTTGAGCTATGAAAGTGCCAAGTATTTGTTGTACCAAGTGTTATACAACATAAATCTCGATTAACCATTTAATATGCAAAGTATTAAGAGTGAACAAGATAACAAATACAAAACATGTTAGTATTATACATTAAAGTCCATATTAAGTTTACACTATAGTTATTTTTACACCATTAGTGTAACCTTTCACCTTGACATAATAAACATAGCTAAACATAATGAAGGAGAAAAACATAAATAAACAAGATAAAAGTTAACTAAGTAAAAGAAAGAAAATGAAAGGCATAAATAATATATTAATGAATGCAAAACTTAAGCATTACAAAAATATAAAGAGAAAGAGCAAGAACATGATCTTGATATGAAAACTAAGATGCCTAAATGCATGTCAAATGTCTCATTTTATAGGCCAAAATTAGAAACTATTGATTTGTTGACTAATTATTGAATGGGTGACCAACTCTTGAATTGGTGAGAATCCTTATCTTCTTGTCTAAATAAAATATCATTGATAATATCAAAATTTGAACCAATTTTATGCACAAAAGTTTTATGAAATTGTCTCAGCTTTCCAGATAAAATTTTAAAGTTTTATGAAATTGTCTCAGCTTTCTAGATAAAAAAAATTTAGGTTATTTGAACTTCTAAAACTCAAGATATGGGCTAAATACTGAACAATATTTGGGTTGTAGGACAAATTCAGACTTCTATGTTGTTGCTAGGATTTGGATTTTCAAATAGAAAAATTGAGTCTTGTTTTCCTATGAAAGTTTTTGGCATATGTCTTAGCTTTTTATTTATATAAAGCAAACTTAAATCGAAGATCTATAACTCCAGATATGACCCAATTACCGAATAATGTTTCAATTTGGACTCCACCAATATCTGTTTTTTAAGTTTGTCAATTACCGAATAATGTTCCAATTTGGACTCCACCAATATCTGTTTTCTAAGTTTGTCCCTCTCTTTGTCTTTTCAATTTCAATACTTCAACTCATTATTCAATCCTTTCATTTATGTGATAGACTTGTATTTAGGATGAACATTTAAAAATAAATTAAAGGTATTTTATGACATCAAACTTGTTATTATAAAACATGCTCTAGTTAAAGAGTTATTGATACTTCAAGTGAAAAATGATGATATAAAATCTTGATAAAAATGCACTTTTAAGTACTAATTATTGTCATAGAATTTTTAGGCATTACACTCATCCTCTCCACTTGAAAACATAGCCATCATTTAAGAGCAAAAATGGACTTATATTCATTTTTACCAAAACCCAACATGTAACCAAAAACCTTAGCTATATCCTTACTTGCTTCACTGGTGGTTTGCCGCCTATATCCCTTACCAACCACAATAAGCTCCTCCACAACATCCTTAGTAGCATAGCTATTCATAACGACCATAAATCAAATAGAAACCAAGAGAGAAAAATAAAAAACAAAACAATAGTAAATAAAAAAAAGGAACAACATATAATTGAAACCTTAAACCATCACATCCTACTCCATAATTGGTGGTGGCTTAATATATCACCATAACTAGGGGGGAAAACCAAGGAGTGGCATAACCTATAGAGTGGTCCACGTTCCATATCTTGCCACCAATAAGTTGGATAATGAGTTGGAAGCCAAGTTCAAAATAAATACTATTAGAGAAAAAAAAGATTTGAACTTTTTGATCATTGATATCTTTCTCTAAATGGTGATGACCAATACCTACATTACCACTAGAAAAAGAAAAAAAATGGTGCTTTCTATGGTTTAGCCAAATGGCATGAAGAAATTCGAGCCACCATTACCAACTTTTCCAACATTTTTTTACCACTTCCACCCACAGTTTTAGCCTAATCTATTCCATCTCATCAAATTTAGAAGGTCCATTTCAAATGCTAAACGTTTGATGAATGATTATTTTGATTTATGTTTGATTTAAATGTGTATTTGTGATGAAATCATTGGGTTTGTACAAACTTTGAGATTAATTGCATATATATATGGATAATTGAATTTGTTTTGTGAATACATGTTCATTATGAATGCGTTCATTATGTTTTCAAATCTTTTTATTTTTATATTTCTAGGTCAAATCCTTTAACGTTTGCATCTTGCTCATATTTGATGTTCTTGGCCATTTCTTTATGTTATTTATATGAAAGTTTGCTTTTTGAAGAAAGGATAATGGTCACACTTATATATAAATTTGCATTTTATTTAATAACTTGTTATAAAATTCATTGAAGGTTCAACCCACATTAAAAAGCCCTTACAAGCTGACATTCCATAAACCCATTCATAAACTTCTCTTTTTTAAAAGCACATAAAAAAAATATTTTGTTATTCACTTTTAATGTTTGACATTAATTGACTTATAATAAGCTATTATCTTAAAAGTTGAAAAGGAGTAACACCCTAGTATTTTTGTTTTTAAAACATGTTTTCCTTTTAAAATTTTAAGCCTTTAAGTCTAATATCTATCAATGAAATTCAAATGTCAATTAGGGGTACTAATTTTTCATAGCAAGTTCAAAGTATTTGTCACTAGATCCCACCTCCAAGTAAATGAATCGATAATAGTAACTGCTTAAATATTTAGTATTGGAGCACCAAAACCGCATTTAACAAAAATATTATGAGTGATCCTTAGTAATATAGGATAAATGAATTTGAACAAGCATTATCTAAAGGCCGATGTTGCATAAACAAAATGGTTAGTAACAATGCCTCTTGGGATTTAGGTTATGTTCAATTAGCCTAATAAAGGCTCACCTAATTATTCACTTGTATAACTTGATAGATTATTAATAGTCACAGGTTGTAATCAAAAGTAAATGATTGTCGATATGTGAATTCGCCAAACAATTAAAAGTGGCAAAGATGACTCGGATTTTAAAATAAGTAGACTCAAGCTTGACTTTGTAAACTAGTTATGATTTAAGTGGCAAAGATGACTCGGATTTTAAAATGAGTAGACTCAAGCTTACACATCCACTTAGTGGTATTAGACACAACATATCATTAAAAATAAAGGATAATTAGTAATGCAACTTATTTTAAATATGATGCATTTGAGTAATAATATCTTTTCTTTAACATAACTAGTCTTTTATCTTAGAACTTTGTAAACTATTTATGATTTTTTAGTAACTATAATATTAGATGATAACTTTTTGATAGGTCATGACGTTCAACTCATGGCCTCAAACCAAATCTCAAATATCTGTAAGTGTGTATGTCCTATGCACTGCACACGTGCAATTGTGCGGGTAGTTGGTTGCATGTCCCTTGCACTCAAACGTGCATTCATTAGAAGACATGCATCAGGCAGTATGAGAGGGTCTCTTTCCATTATTATTTATTTGTATTTCTGTTAGTCATGTGTTCTTTTATTCGGTTGACTTGTAAATACATGGGTTGTTAATTGGCTTTGCTATTTAAGCAGCTAAGTCTTATTAATGAAGTAAGAAGATTTTATGCAAATTACGGTTTATTCTCACCCTAAGAGAAAACATCACTCACAATAATTATTGGGTTCTAACATTGGTATCAAAACTAGGTTATGGGAACCAATAAAGAACATATTGAGCAACTAGAAATTACACTTAGTGAAATCCAAGATGGACTACACAGAATGGAGATCCATATGGCTGATAGACATCGCCAGCTGGAGGAAACCCTCAATCGTCTCTTCAATGTATTGCTGGCTAACCAGGAACCTATAACTCATGGTAATCAATATCGTGAGGGCCATGATGGAGGGCGACAAATTGTATCTTCCAAAATAGCAAAGTTTGAGTTTTCTAGATTTTCAGGAGATGACCTAACCGAATGGTTCAATAGAGTAAACCAATTTTTTGAGTTTTAGAATACGACTGAAACATAAAAGGTATCTTTGGTAGTGGATTCGCAGGAATTTCTAAGATGAGGGACGTGCTATTGCTTAGGTGAATTTTGTAGATGAACTTTAGGCTCGCTTTGGACTATCAAAGTGTGAGAATTTCGATGAAGCTCTTTCAAGAATCAAACAAACTGGATCCTTACCTGAATACCAGCGAGAATTTGAACGGCTAGGCAATCGAGTCAGGGGTTGGACACAAAAGGCTTTAGTGGGAACTTTTATGTGTGGTTTGAGGTCGGATATATCAGATGGCATTTATTACTATTACTACTACTACTACTATTATTATTATTATTATTATTATAGTTATTGTTGTTATTGCTATTATTGTTGTTTATAATTTGTACAATTAACCTCCTTGTGGTTCGACCCCGGTCTTGCCGGGTTATTTATTACTTCGACACTCCTGCACTTGGGAGAAGACATCAACCTTTTAGTCGTGTCAAGTAACTATATAATTAGATGACGACTTTTTGATAGGTCACGACGTTCAACTCATGGCCTCAAACCAAATCTCAAATATCTGTAAGTGTGTATGTCCTATGCACTGCACACGTGCAATTGTGCGGGTAGTTGGTTGCATGTCCCTTGCACTCAAACGTGCATTCATTAGAAGACATGCATCAGGCAGTATCAGAGGGTCTCTTTCCATTATTATTTATTTGTATTTCTGTTAGTCGTGTGTTCTTTTATTTGGTTGACTTGTAAATACATGGGTTGTTAATTGGCTTTGCTATTTAAGCAGCCAAGTCTTATTAATGAAGTAAGAAGATTTTATGCAAATTACGGTTTATTCTCACCCTAAGAGAAAACATCACTCACAATAATTATTGGGTTCTAACATTGGTATCAGAACCAGGTTATGGGAACCAATAAAGAACGTATTGAGCAACTAGAAATTACTCTTGGTGAAATCCAAGATGGACTACATAGAATGGAGATCCATATGGCTGATAGACATCGCCAGCTAGAGGAACCCTCAATCGTCTCTTCAATGTATTGCTGGCTAACCAGGAACCTATAACTCATGGTAATCAATATCGTGAGGGCCATGATGGAGGGCGACAAATTGTATCTTCCAAAACAGCAAAGTTTGAGTTTTCTAGATTTTCAGGAGATGACCTAACCGAATGGTTCAATAGAGTAAACCAATTTTTTGAGTTTTAGAATACGACTGAAACATAAAAGGTATCTTTGGTAGTGGATTCGCAGGAATTTCTAAGATGAGGGACGTGCTATTGCTTAGGTGAATTTTGTAGATGAACTTTAGGCTCGCTTTGGACTATCAAAGTGTGAGAATTTCGATGAAGCTCTTTCAAGAATCAAACAAACTGGATCCTTACCTGAATACCAGCGAGAATTTGAACGGCTAGGCAATCGAGTCAAAAAATACACTTTTAAATACTAATCACTAGGCAATCGAGTCGGGGGTTGGACACAAAAGGCTTTAGTGGGAACTTTTATGCGTGGTTTGAGGTCGGACATATCATATGGCATTTATATGTTTAAGCCACAAACATTAAAGGATGCTATCAGGTTTGCACGAATGAAAGATGATAAGCTTATGAGACAGAGGAAGTTCATATGTTCAGCACCACTGGTACGAGCTTCTGTAGCCCTTTTACCAACAACGTCAACAATACATGTGGCATCGATAAGACATTTGAGCTGGGATGAAATGCAGCGGAGATGACTTTAAGGATTATGTTTTAATTGTAATGAACGTTTCACAGTAGGGCATAAATGTCAAGGAGCAAAATTGCTAATGCTAGAAGGTCATGATGAAGACGATGAAGCTGTTTGTGACAATGTCCATGACAAACGTCATGTTGCAGAGCACCTTGAGGAATTTGTGGAACCTAAGATTATGTTACATGTATTAACAGGATGGATTGCACCCAAAACCATGTGAGTAACTGCCAAAATTGGTTCTCATGCCATATTCACACTAATTGACAGCGGGTCCACACATAACTTCATTAGTGAGCGAATGGCAAACTTACTGCGTCTACCAGTGATATCTACAAAGGCGTTCACAGTACGGGTAGCGAATGGGGAGAATCTCAAGTGTCAAGAAAAGTTCAACGAGGTTTAGGTAGACCTACAAGGCTCTATTTTTTTCCTTAATACTATATTCTCTACCAATTACAAGGCTGGATTTAGTGCTGAGAATTCAATGGCTGGAGTTACTTAGGTATGTGGTTTGCAACTGGAAACAATTAACCATGGAATTTTTTTGGGCAAATAAAGCCAGACGGTTGGAAGGGTACACAACTATGAGATTCAAGTAGCTATATTTAAAGAAATCTCAAAAGACATTTGTTTCAATGGTGCCATATATGCCTTTTGTTTACAAATCACTATACAAGATACACAGGGTGGCATTCAACCTAGCATGTAAGGAGTGTTGCATGAATTTTTTAATGTCTTTATGGAGCCTTTGACACTCCTGCACTTGGAAGAAGACAACAATATTTCCGTCGTGTCAATTGACCACGGTATTCCTTTGAAAGAAGGCACTGCACCATTCTAGTTTACCAACTTCCAGACAGATTGACCATAGTATTCCTTTGAAAGAAGGCACTGCACCGGTGAATGCACGTCCATATCGCTATGCTCATTATCAGAAGGAGGAGATTGAGAAACAAGTCCAAGAAATGCTAAACTCCGGACTTGTTCAACCTAACACTAGTCCCTTCTCATCACCAGTCATCTTAGTTAAGAAGAAGGATGGTAACTAGTGCTTTTGCACAGACTATCATGCACTCAACGCTACCACAATTAAAGACAGGTTTCCAATTCCTACTGTTGAAGACATGTTGGATGAACTCTATGGTGCATCATACTTTACCAAGCTTGATTTACGGGTTGGTTACCATCAAGTCAGGGTAAGTCCTCCTGATATACCAAAAACTGCATTCAGGACACATAATGGATATTATGAGTACTTGGTGATGCCTTTTGGTTTATGCAATATGCCATCTACATTCCAAGCTATTATGAATTCAATCTTTCATTCACATCTTAGAAAATTCATCTTGGTTTTCTTTGATGATATCTTGGTTTATAGAAATACATGGGAACAATATTTAGAGCATGTCCAGCAGACCTTGTCCATACTATGGCAACACCAATTCTTTGTCAAGTGGAGTAAATGTGCCTTTGGGCAATAGGAGCTGGAATATTTGGGACATATAGTCAAAAATCATGGAGTGAAAGTAGATGCCAAAAAGGTAGAAGCAATGGTGGAATGGCCACGCCCTATTAATATTTCTGCTTTATGTGGATTTTTGGGTTTAACAGTTTATTATCGCAAGTTTGTCAGCCAATATGGTGTTCTTGCTTGGCCTCTCACCAACCTCTTCAATAAAGGCCAGTATGTTTGGGATGATAAGGCAGAGTCTGTGTTGATTGCACTCAAGCATGCCATGACCATAACTCCTACACTTGCCATGCCTAATTTTAACGACTCATTTACTACTAAGACTGATGCTTCTGATGAAGGCATTGGTGCTGTGTTGTCGCAACAAGGTAAACCAGTGGCATTCATGAGCAGGGCACTTGGTGTCATTAAACTATCTTGGTCTACATATGCAAAAGAAATGTTGGCTATCATTGAGGCTATCCATTTATGGCATCCTTATCTTCTGGGCAAGAAATTTTTTATTCAAACTGATCACCGCAGCCTTAAGTATCTCTTGGAGCAGCGAATTGTCACACCAGAACAGCAAAAGTGGGTCGCTAAACGTTTAGGCTACGACTACAAAATCTTATACCGACCAGGGCGTGAAAATTCTGTAGCAGATGAATTATCTAGGAAACAAGGCAGTCCCGTTCTTAACCATCCATTTATTCCACAAGTCAGTCTATGGAAAGATATCAAACACGCCGCAACAACTAATCACTATATCAAGATGAAAGGTTATTTGGCCAATGATCAACTTGAAGGACAGTATAAGTGGCGTGATGGGCTGCTCTTCTACAAAGGGAAAGTTATTGTTCCTGCTGATAATTCCTTACGCATTCGTTTACTCCACAAAATGCATAACACTAAAATAGGTAGGCATTCTGACATCTTACGCACATTCAAGAAATTGAGCCAACAGTTCTATTGGCTAGGGATAGATCGATCAGTGGAGGAGTATATTAAAGGATGTGAAGTTTGCCAAAAGATCAAGACTGAAACAATGGCTCCAGCAGGCCTTCTACAGCCCATACCTGTTCCTTGCCAGGTGTGGGATGATATTTCATTGGACTTTATTGAGGGATTACCCACGTCTTAGGGAAAAGATGCAATTATGGTGGTTGTTGATAGGTTCAGCAAATCAGCTCATTTTCTTTCATTAAATCATCCCTTTACTGCTAAAATTGTGGCTGACAAGTTTGTAGAAGGAATTATCAAGCTTCACGGCATGCCCATTTCTATTATCAGTGACCACGATCCCATTTTTGTTAGTAAATTCTGCCAAGAATTCTTTATGTTGTCGGGTACTAAATTAAAGCTTAGTTCTGCGTATCATCCACAAACTGATGGACAAACGGAGATAGTTAACCATTGTGTGGAGCAGTATCTGCGTTGTTTCATTCATTAATGGCCTTGCAAATGGACCAGTTATCTTCCATGGGCTGAATATTGGTATAATACCACGTACCAAATCTTTGCTGGCATGACCCCATTTCAAGCGTTGTATGCTCGTGTACCCCCATCCATTCCATTGTACACTGAAGGCCTCTCGGCTGTACATGAAGTTGATCAACAATTGTTACATCGCGATGCCTTACTTAAACAACTCAAGACCAACTTAGAACTTTTAGTTAATCGTATGAAACAAATGGCAGATCACAAACGTAGGGATGTCTTGTTTGGGGTTGGCAGTTTGGTTTTACTCAAGTTACATCCTTATCGCCGGCAAACGACTTTCAAACGTGTCCATCAAAAGCTAGCCAGTCGTTATTATGGACCTTACTTGGTTCTGGAAAAATGTGGGCCTATCGCTTACAAGTTACAACTACCTGCTCACTCGCGAATCCATCCCGTTTTCCATGTGTCTTTGTTAAAACCTTTCCATATCACGCTGATGAAGGCGTGGTCATTTTAGAGCCTCAAAAGATTTTGGATACTCGTTGGATCAAACAATATAGGGGCCACCTTGTTGAGGAGAGCTTAGTTTGCTGGAAAAATCTTTCCACTGATGATGCCACTTGGGAGCTCACTGAACAATTGCTCGCTAACTTCTGGCCTACCATCCTTAAGGACAAGGAAATTCTTCCTGGAGGAAGTAATGATAGGCCATGATGTTCAACTCGTGGCCTCAAACCAAATCTCAAATATCTGTAAGTGTGCATGTCCCATGCACTGCACATGTGCAATCATGCGGGCAGTTGGTTGCATGTCCCATGCACTCAAACGTGCATTCATTAGAAGACGTGCATCGGGCAGTATGGGAGGGTCTCTTTCCCTTTGTATTTATTTGTATTTCTGTTAGTCGTGTGTTTTTTTATTCGGTTGCATGTCCCATGCACTCAAACGTCCATTCATTAGAAGACGTGCATCGGGCAGTATGGGAGGGTCTCTTTCCCTTTGTATTTATTTGTATTTCTGTTAGTCGTGTATTTTTTTATTCGGTTGACTTGTAAATACGTGGGTTGTTAATTGGCTTTGCTATTTAAGCAACCAAGTCTTATTAATGAAGTAAAAAGATTTTATGCAAATTACTGGTTATTCTCATCCTGAGAGAAAACATCACTCATAGTAATTATTGGGTCTAATATTTTTTTTCATAAGATAAGACTTTTTCTCTCACTACAATAAAAGAAACCTTTTTCTTTTTCAAGAAAGAGAACAAGTTGCCAGAATATTGGGTGAGACAATAAGAAATATGTATGACTACTTTAAATAATGCAATAGTTCATTGCATAGTCTCTTTTATGATACTTGCACCAATCGAATATCAATATCGCGATGAAAGATAATTTATCGGGCTTCATGCACGTTGATATTTCACGTTAGACAGGACTTAGGGTACACAATCCCTTTAGTGATACCATAAGCATTGTTACAGAAAGAAGAGAGTTGTTGTCCTCGAATAGATGATTTCAACTGAATATTGTCTAACGCGATGTTGGTGCAAGCAACGCTACTGCTACAATTGAAGTTGATAGCCACTGCTGTCTTCGTCGTGCCTTGTGCCCTAGAATAGCTCACATCGCTTATGTGCACCCCGGTTTGCTTTCACAATCATAAATCGGAGAAAACACCATTTATTTCAGAGACCAGATTGTAATGTTTATTCTAATCCAAAATCATATAATTAAACTTGGCTTACATTTTTTTCTTGCGGATCACCATAGTGCTGATCGATGATAATTGGATTTTCCACTTCTGTGAAGATTAAATCAGAGAAATGGACATCTCTGACATTACCTCTAGCCCCCTGCCATGTTTTGATCCGAGCTCCATTGGTTGTACCACTGAAGTTAGCACGACTTACAAATATGCCCTCCACTTCCACCTCATTTCTACCCCTACCAAAACTCCCAATGCTGTTTCAAAGTTGAGCAACAAAAATACTGAGGTTACTGCTGATAATCGCGTTTGGAGTTTTTCCCAAAAAATATTATCCTATGAACAGATCCCATTTGAAAAGTGATCTCATGCAATTTAGTTATTCTACAATTCATGGGATGACGTCTTGGAGAAAACTATCCACTTGATCACATTCGTTTTTTTTCCTTTTTTTTTAAAGAATATTTTTTTAATTTGTTTGAAAACGGGCACTGACATTCTCCATATTTTATGTATAAAAAGATCATAAATTAGCAGAAATAAAAAACTGAATATATATATAGATGTAGTAATTTAATGAAGACTAAAGACAAGTACTTACCTTATACCATGACCAGGGCCACAAGAAACATCAAGAATAGTAATGTTAGAAGTGTAATCTCCAATGGAGATACAATCATCACCTGTTATGTTGACATGCATGATCAGCACTTTTGATTACATACTTACAAAATCTAAATTAACTATTAATTACCAGAACCAATAATTGAGTCGTGGACTGTAACATCGTTAGAGGATGAAATGTGAATTCCGTCGGTGTTAGGGCTGCTTTCAGGAGACTGTATGTCTAAGAATCTTAACTCTGCATTTCGGCTTCCCCAGAGAGTGATATGAAATTGTGGACTGTTTACAATGTTGATGTGGTCCACTTGCAAATGTTCACATCCTTCGAATCTTACAGCCTACAAAATCATTGTATGTATAATACGCTTTAAGATTCTAAAGTTCATTAATTTCTCTCGTTTCTTCTTTTCTGGGCTTGTGTAGTTCTTCAACATATACTTGTGTAGATCAAGAGCAATTAACTAATATTTTTATTATGTACATCACACAGTTTTTTCAGACAATATTGTTTTTCTGTAAAGATTCCAAAAAAATGATCCTGCATGTATCGAAAGCAAATACCATGTTTGTCCCAACTACATTTTCTTTCTTTCGCCTTTAGCACAATGTTTTAACTTCCAGTGTCCATATTTTCTAGTAATAGAGAGTTTAACCGCAAGATCGAAATGCATTACTTACAGTGGGCATAAGAATGAAACATCCCTGTTCAGAAAAATTCGAACACAGTAATTGTTAGACTTTTGAGGGCAACATAGAAATCAGAAATTAATAAATGAAGCAGTGAAAACCTGGTGTTCATAAATAAAGCTAGTTTGCTTGCTAGTTACAGTGTTATCACTTATGAACCACCAGCCCAGTCTACCTTTCCAGGGCGGTATCTGCAGGAGGCATCCCACCAGCCTTCACCACGTCCATCCAGGAGCCTAGATCCACTTACTGTTAGCCAAGCTATGTCCTTAAAGCGTAACCATGTTGACAAATCCCTTTCTTTCCAATTATTTGGACCATCAGGCGCAATAACACGGCCATAAAACTGCAAGAAAACTAAATTAATGATAGTAAAAATAAATAAATAAATAAATAAATAAATAAATAAATAAATAAATAAATGAACAAACAAGTTGAGGTCTTTCTATTACACGACGAAGTAGAATAGAAGAAGAGCGAAGTCACATAATTCATCATGCAATGATAGGTATCTTGGGCTACATTATGGCCAAGTCATTCAACCATTAATTCCTTTTATTTTTTCTGTTCATGAATAAAAGTATTTTCGAATCAGTTTTTATATATTAAGAATTTTTTTTTTACCCGGTTTAAATCATGCTATTATTGAAATTTGACCTTTTATGATTAAGGAAAAGAGCACACTATCAAGCCAACAATCCTCTCTTGTTGAATCCCTTAACAAGTAATTCTATCTTTAACTTCTCTTACCATAACACTGATTTTGTTAGCCTTGCATGGACCGTTGAAGGTCAAGGGGTTCAGGAAAAATGTCTTTCCTTTAGGTATGATCATCGTAGAAGTGCCAGGTGCATTACACGTATTGTTCCATGTCCTTAAGAATGCCTAGATCAAATAAAAATAGAAACCTTGGTTAAAAAAAATAAAAATAAAAACCAAGAAAATAACAAAGAAAATAAAAACGATTAAGTCCCTCAACAAAAACTTTTTACCAAGGAGTCGTTAGTGATCCCATTCCCAGAAGCTCCATAATTTATGACATTAAATTCAGCATTAACGCTAATTTGCAAGATGGATATCAGAGTAGTGATAGATATTATAGCAAATAGATCCTGCAAATCGAACAAATATTAATTAATATGGACTTTCATGAGGTTCAACACATTAAAATATGGCATCTTGTGCTAGTACACTTGTTGGTGGAGATGTAATAGATCTAGATAAATATCATTGCAAAGCAAAATCATCCAAGTTTTTTTTTTTTTCACATCTTATGCCAAAAAAACACAGAATGAAAAGGCATGCATTATTGAATTTGCTCATCTTTACCATAGTGTGTGTACCAAATGAGGTATGGGACCGACAATATGATGAAGGAATCATCCCTGTTCTCTTATATAGAATGTTGATAAGCCTTTCAAGGAAATATAGTACTGTTGCACATTCATTCTTGACTAATTCTCTACGTCACGATTATTGATTTGAGTTTTTCATATAATTAATTTGCATATTAATAGCGACAAACACTCTAATTAAGGTGATAAATTAATCCTGCAATGAAAGAGGTATATATATATATATATATATATATATATATATATATATATATATATAATGATCCAATCTAAAAACCTTAGCCTCGATAAACGAAATTATATTCATCTCCATTCTTTGTTTGTACTATATGATTGTATTCAGTTTGTTGATTTATTTAAAATTTTATATATAATCAAACAAATTTATTTAGTTTCTATATCAAAGCAATTGGCTAATAAAATTAGTGTAAACTCTTAGGATGGCCAGGTAAGTTATCCAAATAAAAAATATAAAACAATCCTTTTTCTTCCTTTCCTACAAATATGGACCTTAGATAATTAATTTATAACTTACCAAAATAGAAAAAGAAATGTAAGTTATAATTGGTTTCTCAGGGCCCATGATTTGTTCTCCATTTTGTCTACTCAATTACCGATGTAATTAAAAATAATTTGATTATTGTCCTCATATATAATATGTAAAGACAATAAAAATAAATAAGACAAGACAAAACAATAAATAAAAATAAAATTATATTTGGTAATGATGTTTACTAAATAAAGTGAATGCCTCTATATCCTATTTGGTTGATGGTAAATAAAACAAAATAAAATATATAAAAATCTATTTTACTCTTAATATGTGTTATTATCAAATTTATATATTTTAAAAAATAATAAGATATTATCCTTTTACTTTAATTTATATTGAATGTTGAAATTAATAATAATATAATAACTTTAGTTATAAAGTCTAAACCTGTCTGACAGGTCAACTTAGTACTTAGCTGACCAGGGATCTAGCACACCCAGAGCATATGTCAGTCCAAGTTTAAGAAAAATAAAGAAAGAATTGATCTTGTTTGACTCGATCAAAATCCAGGTCAACCTGTAATTTAGTCACCCTTAGGTAGGTTATAAACCCATTGATTTTTTTTTGAATTTTTTTAATCAAATTGCATCATTTGACCATTTAAAAAAATAAGTTAACCCAAGTCCAAGGTTGGTCCTCCTACTCCATGTCTCAGGGTTTTGTTCCAGGTTGAGTTTTAAAACTATAATAATTAGTATTTTTATCTTTATATTTTTTAGTTGGACAATTTTAAAATTAAAATATTTTACAAAGGTATTTTAGAGATAAAAATAAAAAACATTGTCTCTTGAGACATGTCTCTTTTGTACCTCATATTTTAAAAGGACAAAAATTCACTTCAAACACTATTGTAAAATTAAAAAAAAGCAACATAATGAAAAATATTATGTTATGGTTTATAAACAAAAATTATGATAGAAAATTTCTATCAATAAATGCAAACAAAAAAAATTAAATAAAAGAAATTATCTGTAATTCTGCTAGCATTGTTGACGTGTCAAATTAACAATGAAAATTTCATCGGTGAGTTTAAGAGAAATGAAAACCTATTAATCATCTTCTCTCCACATTTCATTTTTTTTTTCAAAACAAGTAAAAATAGCTCTCTCCTTTCCCTAAAAAAAAGTATGATAGCCATAACTCCACAAATTCAGCCAATACAACTCCTTGGTGCTAATGCAACATCTTTTAAAAGCCTAAGCTTTAGTTCCATTTTATTCAAGCTTCACTCAACCAAGTAAGCAAATCCACCCCTTTATGTTCTAAGTTAATATATTGATAATTGTTTGTAGTATTTATAATTTGTTTGTATATGTAAGTGTTTTATTTGTTTTATAATGGTATTTTTATTGCACTAATGTATGATTTATATTTTAGGATTTGTTTGAAGATTTGGATTTGATTTTTCACTTGATAAAATGAAGAATTATTTTATAAATTTAGTGGGTATTGATTATTTCTATCAATTTTATGATTAAGTTGAAAATTTAGGGAAAACTAATTTTGTGTGAAATTGATAATAATTAAAGGTATTAATTTAGGTTGAATAAGTTTGAATTGAAGAGATGATGGATAATTAGTTGGGTACTAATTAATTGTAGTATTTACGGTTTTGATAAGAATTTGGGGAGCAATTAAATTAATATGTAATTGATAATAATTAGGATATTAATTGATTTTATTTATTCTTGAATTGAATAAATAATAGGTATTTAGTTACATATCATCTAGTTTTTTGTAAATTTTTATGGCTTAGTTGAGAATATGGAGAAAATGATTTTGTGTGGAATTGAAAACAATTAGGGGTTAATATGTTTTAACTTATAGGGTGTTTGATAGTTATTGGATTATGAATTATATTTTTTAAAACGAAGGAATTGAGTTATCTTGGCATTAAAAAATAAACTTATTAGTTGGTTTGTGTAAGATAAGTGTGATTTATTTTTCATAAATATTTTAATTTGTTAGTTTATTTTGTTGTATGTTTTTTCTAATATGCATTCACTATTTTGTTTTAGGCATTATGTATTTAAGAACAAACAAGTTCAAGTCCGATAAGAGCACTCCTACTTTATTAAGTAGTAATGTTGATGATTATCTTGTGAATCTAGATGATGATTATAAAGATACACATAATATGAAAGTTATTAATCAAGCCTCAACCACTGAGGACAATAGATCATGTATCTCTTTTTTAATAGAGCTTATTTCAGGTAAATGGATAACAAAATAAAGAGGTGACCTCTCTATGTCATTGTTTTGTCTCATGATATTATTTATTTTTATTGGGTTATTTTAAATTTTGCAATTATATCAAAATGGATTTCTTAAATTGATAATCAATTTTTCCAATCTTAAAGTTGCTTATTTCACCTCTATGATGAAGTGGTCATTTGAAAAACTATTATTTCAATGGAGTTAACTTGATAACCATCCTAAATGGACATAAATGGTAGATTCTTGGTAGGTTAAGTTTAAGGTGGGATAAATAATCTTAAACTCGAGATACTAACTTAAATTTTTTTGATAAATAATCTTAAACTCAAGATACTAACTTAAATTTTTTTGAAAATTAATTTATGTATTAAATCAAATAAAGAGAAAATTTATGAAATAGAAGCAATGAGGAAATTGTGAGGAGAGTGTGAAAAAACCATAGTGAAACTAGGGTAGTTTAAATAAATTAATGTTATATTATTGTAAACTTGTATGCTTTTATTTTTTCACCTATTTTTTATATAATAAATTTAAAACATATATGAATTAATTATTTATTGCACCAGATTGCATGATTTTCTATATGATGCCCACAAATTAGTAATACAAAAAGGTCAGGTCGAATGGCTTATAGAAATGAAAAAACTATAAATTGAAGTATGTCATAGATCATAATTGAGCACTGTATCTTGAATTTGTGGTATCAAAAGGTTTTATAAAGCGCTTAAGCTCCTATAAATAAAAAAGAAATAAAAAACCTAATGGTTTGGTGAGTAAGCACGTTAAAGAAACGATTCTGTTTATCCAACTTGCAAAGTGCCTAATAAGAGTTTATTGTTATATATTTTATTAATTTTATTGAATTCTTAATTACATATTTATTATTGAGAATCTTAACAAATTATTTAATTTACAAGAAAAATTTCTTGGGCGAGAACCAACTCCAATGGAATTATGCGAGGAAACTCATATAATAAAGGGGGAAAGGGAAAAAAAAGAGAAAATATTTATTAATAAAAAAGAAAAAGCATTCATTGTAAGTGTTTTGATAGTTATCATTGGTTTAAGAATGTTTATTTGCACAAATAATATAAAATGTAATTGAATTTTAAAACTTGATTTTTTTAACAGGAGAGATATAACATGATCATAGTTGAGAAATTTGACAAAGGCATTTCTACTCGTCCTCCTCATGATCCTTCAGCGTGGTTAAAAATTGTTGCAAGTGATGGATCTTATAGGAACCAAGTTTATGATTTACCTATAACATTGATACAATAGCTGAGGGTTGGCCGTACTATTTCAACTTTTGGCACACTATATTCTAACTCAAGTTGTTCATCATAGTAATTTAATTAGATTGTATAGAAAAGGGTTAAAAAATAAATGGCTATGGAGATGAAGAAGATAAGTGCTATAATCCTAAAACAAAATAAGATGTATTGAGCTCAGCTAAGTGCAATTATGATTATACCTTTTCCTCTCCCTAGACCTTCTAGTTCAACATATTTTCCTCCCTCTCACATCTATCTTCATAACTGCCAATGTAATGTATTGGGTATATATATTTTACATTGTAGTTCTGATTGTATTTCAATTGGAATATGAGTGGTTTTCTACTGATATCTTTTATTGTTCATTTCTATATATTTTTTTAATTTTTGAGTATTAAATTCTTCCAATCTCATTGTTGTGCACTATTTATATAAATTTTCTACTTAAATCTTCCAACTATAAAAATCATAGGTCTCTGTAATTCATTAGCATTATTTATTATGAAATTTGAATATGTCAATTTTTGAGTTTTTTGTTGTGAGTTTCTTGTGAGCAAGAAATTATTGGCTTGAAGATCATAAAAAAATAAAATAAAAAATATAATTAAAATCTTTGATGAAATTGCTAATGGAAAGGAAATTTTGTTGGAAATTCCACCAAAATATATGCATCTATTATGAAACTTTTGATAAAACTTACGGAATGTGAAGGAACTTGGTGATGGAATCATTGATGAAATATCTATTAGAATAATAAATGGTGATGAAATTTATGAGAGAAATTGAAAAATAAAAGTTGATTTTTAGATGTGAATATTTTGTCGATGGAATAAAAATCATATGAGATATTTTCTAACAGTAGGTTTTTGTTTTCATTTTCTTCAATAATTTTCAATGTTAATATAATATCTGTTATATGCCGACATAATATTTCATTAGCATTTTTAAATTTTCTAATTGTGAAACTTTTCCTTAAGATATATTTTTTTAATGTTTTTGTCTTTATCCTTTCATCCAAACATTTTTTTTTATCCTACTATTTCCATTTCTTTTATTTTGGAATAACCACCAAACACTACCTAATAGTAGAGGTTATTTTCTTTAAAGTGATGTTTAATCACTTTCAGGTTTCATCATATGAATTATGAAAAGCTATGCTTAAATTAGAAAGCTTGTTGATATGTAATCCTGCAAAATTAGAGACTCTTGAATTGTTAGCCTTAATAATCTAGATTTTCTTTGAAATTTATGGTATTCAACATCAAAGCAAGATAAGGATTTTTTCCAAAACAGATAGTTGGAAGGATAAAAAACAAGTATGATGTTCTTTTTATATTTTGTAAGATGGACAAAATATTAAGAAGAGATTTGAAGGATCTTTCAAATCCTTTGTCATATAGTAAGGAAAACATGATTTTCTAAAATTAAAAGGGAACATATAAAAAAAGGAATCATTGTATAAAAATTAAATAAAACTATAAATATTAGAGTTGACACTTGTTTAACTTATTTATACTTAAAAGAAGGTTGACACTATCCATATTGCATCATTTCAAATCAAAAGTTACTTTTATGTATGTTTTATTCTAAATTTATTCTACATGTGCTATTAATTTCTTAAATTTATGTTGGGACATATTTTTTTTTAAATAATGATGTTTATTTTTACAAGGGAGGTTGAAAACTCGTTGAGAAATTTGACGTTAATCCTTAAAAAAGAAAATTTCATTGATTTTTGACTGGAATGAAAAATTTTCATGTTAAACCTTTTTATTTTAGAATTAAACTGAAATAGAAGATTTTGTCAATTTTGGAATATTATCAAGAATTTTGACATTAATCTCTAAAAATAGAAGATTGCATTAATTAGGGAAATTTATCAAAACTTTTAATATTAATCCCTAAAAATAGAAGAGTTTGTCAATTAAGAAGTTTTAATAAATTTTTAACTTTAATCTCTAAAAAAAAGATTGCATTAATTAGGGAAATTTATCAAAACTTTTAATATTAATCCCTAAAAATAGAAGAGTTTGTCAATTAAGAAGTTTTAATAAATTTTTAACTTTAATCTCTAAAAATAGAAGATTTCATTGATTTGAAAAGTTTATCAAAAATTTTGACTTTAATCGCTAAAAATAAAAGATTTCATCAATGTGAAAAATTTATCAAAATTTTTATGTTAAATCCAAAAAACCAAACATGACTTGTGCTAATGGTTTGAGTTGAATTCATAATGACTAGCCTGCTATGGATTCAAATAGTCTCCCCACACTTAACATTTCATGTCCACACCTACTGAAATAAAGAAAAGAAACTCTTCATGCTACACGTCAACATTTCAGGTTTGAATGGAATCTTTTTTTTTAGGTATTAATTTTAGAATTTTTGATAAATTTGCAAAATTAATTAATTAATTTTTAATTTTTTAGAGATTAATGGATAAAGTTTTATTACCATCATAGTTATTTGACTTTTATTATACCCTAATACTCCCGAAACCTTAATTTTTACAGCAATAAAAACAATGTAAATTAAGGTTTTCATTACCAAACCTAATAGCCAAACCTAGTATAAATCAAATTAACAACAAACCCTAAAATATGTTGTTTATATAGCTTTCATAGTAGGAAATGGCTAAAGATTGCATCATTCCCTTTCTTTTATTTTTTGTGATTATGAGTTCCTAAAATTTTTATTTTAGGTTTTTTTCACCCATATTTGCATAAAACATAAGTTAACAACACACAATTTTAACCATGCATTTAGGGTTCATATAGGTGCCTTTTTACATTAGATAAATTCATGTCTTGCATTCCATAACACCAACATTTTTGAATTAAGATTAAACCAGAATATAAGAATAATAAAACAATCTAATAATTTAACAACTATAAAAAAAAGGCATAAATTGATCTGGAAGCTGTTGGACTACTGCTACTATTTCTTCAAGATTATTCCAAAACAACAAGCTGCCATAATAGTTTGTGAATGTTGTTCACGCTACTACTAATCTCTAACATTTTCTAAACGTACACCATGTTGTTAGAACTCCTAAAACTCAAAGAACAAGGCCAGAAACTCAAGTATCAATATTGGTAGCTATTATAGACCTAATTTTTACTGTTTCTACCAAAACCAAAGTTATCCATTACCAAGAGCTTACATGGTAGTTTTTAGCTATTGTTGGGCCGTTGTGAGTACACCTTTGAGGTCTACAATTCTCGCAAGAAAGGCTATAATGGTTATGGTGGGTAGATTTCAATAGTTACAAAAGACAATTATTATTTTTTGTTTTTTTATATTGTTTCCCCCTCTCGTTTTCTTTCTTCTTATTTTCTTTTTTCTTTTTTCTCATCTTCTCTCTCTCCCCCCTTTCTTTTTTTTTATTTCTTTGTTTTTGTTTCTTCCTATTCTCGCCATTGATCTACCTATTATTGCTCTCCTATTTAGTTTTGAGTTTTTTTAGGCCATTTATATATGAGAGTGGGGATCTTAAGGTTTTTGATTTGGCAAGACCAAGAGTCTTGATCCCTAGAAAGCTATCGCCACTGTTGGTTAAGGTTCACACTCGTCCTGGCATAAGTTGTAGGCTAACAAATTACGGTACTTATGTGTTATTATGCTTTACAGGTTTTTGCATGGTTAAGGTAGAAGTTTTTTGCTTGAATTGGTAATGATTTAAAGGTTAAAAAAGTATAAGTTTTGATTGCAGATGACATATTAAGGGTGAGACTGGGTGAGTTTTTTGTCTTTTATAAGCAAGACATCAATTAGAATGAAGGCTTAAAACTAGTCCCCTACCCACTTTGTTGGTTTATAGTTTGAGGGAGAATAAGAAGACATTGTATTCATCTTGCAAAACATCTTCAATTCCATTTAAAGTGAACATCTAGTTTAAGTGCTAGTCAAATTAAGGTTTTGAATTGAGACTAAAATGGTGGTATTTTATATAGTATATTTTAGATTTGGAGCTTTAATGACTTTTTTATTTCAATCTTTATCAATGAAAATTTTTAATTCAGCCTAAAATTGGTCTCTCCTTTTGAAATTTTTCAATTTTACTCTTATCCATTATCTTTATATTTTAACATGCTTTTCAGTATATTCCTTAAAACCTTAATCTATGAAATTTTAGAAAAATTGACTTTCAGCCTCAAAATACTTCTTCAATTACTAAAAGAACCCTTTTAATTTTAATGCATTTTTATTTAATCATTAATCTTTTTAATTCTTTCATTTTTGGTCTAATTAACTTTAAATTTTAATTTTTTCTTTAATTAAGCTCCTAATTGAATTAGTAAACCCTTCAAAATTTTCCACCTCCTTTTATTTTCTCCCTAGTCTTTTAAGTCATGAAAATTTGGTCAATTTCAAATTTTTTTCTTCAATTTTCATTTTAATCATACCCTTAGTTGTTTCTTAAAATTATCATATACCTTTTGTAATTTTTCTAGCCTAATCCTAGCTTTTTTAAAAATTATTTTTTATCTAATTTTGTCCCTAACTATGTTTTTCTTTTTGTTTATCTTTTTGGATTTTTTTTTCCTTTTTGTATGTTGATTATTTTCTAACAAATGTCTTTTTCAAAAAAAAAAGTCAAAATTTATCTATATAAATATTTTATGCAATTTTTTATTTTGTTTTTAAAGGAGTAAAAACTAGTTTATGACATTTATCTCTTCTTTACAATGCTTGTAATAGCAGTTTGAATTACCACGATATAGGGTAACACTTTTAGGATAGTTTAAACTCAATTAATGCAAACTTAAACTTCTTGGTATTAGTTTGAATTTCAATGATACGAGGTAAACTTTTGATGCTGGTGTGATTTCCAATGACACAAACTCAAACTTCTTGGTACTCGTTTGAATTCCACTGATGCAAAGTGACATTTCTTACAATGTTTTAAATTTAACTGACGCTTACGAGTTTGGATTTGGATTCTAGTGTCATTAATAAAACTTCTGGGTAACTAAAGGTAATCTTTACAAGAGCTTTCAAACAAGAAAGCCATATGAATCTAGGGTTTGCCTCAGACTTGCTAAAGCCTTGTTCAGTATAAAAGCAAAGAAAAGTTTTACCTTATAATGGTGTTAAATTTTCTGATGGCAAAGTTTAGTTTTCTCATGCAAGTTTGAGTTGTATGATCATTTCTTGTCTTTATTTTATTAGGACTGACACGACCAAAAGTGGTGATTTGTTTTTTGAAAGAGTTTGTTCTGTGAGATGGAAAATTTTTTTTAAAAAACTGTTGTTGCATTTCATCCCAAGCACGAATGGATCCTAATCTCAAATTTTGTAGCCATGTTTTAGCTTTATCTCTTAATGAAAAAGAAAAAAAGCTTTAATATGATGTGTTTATGCTATAATTTGAGTCATTGTAGGTGTTACAGATCTCCTCAAATTCCCTTAAATGCAAGTATGAATTTTCTAAATCTAAGCTATGAAAAGAAGGTAAAAGTTGAATAATGCCTAGCTTGAAATTAAAATGAGATGCATCAGGAGGAAAAACTATGCATGATGGTGCACTTGTTCTTGTGGGATTCATGTGGTCTCTAAGTGTTCTAACATTGTTATTCTCATTATTCTTATTATGAAGTGATTGATTATCTTCTTCGGCCATATTTTCTGAAAATGTCGAGGATACCCTACAAAGTCTATCACTTAATGTACGTGACCATACTCTCATGCACGTGTAAGAATAGAATAAAAGGAAGAAGAAAACATAAGAAGAAGAAACAAAACAAAAGAAACAAAGTTATATACAAGAAAAGTGAAAAGAGAAAATAAAATAAAAACTATAATTTGTACAAGAACTTATCTACCCGGCAACGGCGCTAAAAACATGACACGACTAAAAGATTGATGTTTTCTCCCAAGTTCAGGAGTGTCAAAGTAATAAATAACCCGGCAAGACTAGGGTCGAACCACAAGGAGGTTAATTGTATAAATTATAAATGACAATAATACAACAACAACAACAATAACAACAATAATAACAATAAAAATAATAGTAGTAGTAGTAGTAGTAATAATAATAATAATAATAATAATAATAATAATAATAATAATAATAATAATAATAATAATAAAGAAAAAGAAGGAGAAGAAGAA
>NW_011500295.1:68301-114714 GCF_000495115.2 Populus euphratica | reverse complement strand
TAATAGTTGTAATAATAATAATAATAATAATAAAGAGAAGAAGAAGATGAAGATGAGAACTTTGAGATGGAATATTTATGTAAGGATTAAATAATGATAATAATAAATATTAAGGTTAGAGGTTTCATTAATGGTATGTCAAATAAGTATAGTATAAATTTTTATTATTCAATTGGAAACCACACACAAAGAAGGTTCTAATCAGATTATAAATTGTTAACATGATCACATTAGTTATCTTATTCGATTAATGCTAATATTTGTAAATCTCGTCAGACATTCATGATTTTAACTTATGTTAACAACAAATCAAGTTCCTTTCATAGCTTAGGTGTCGGTTATACCATACAATATGGGCTATGAGAGTGCCAAGGATTTGTTGTACCAAGTGTTATATAACATAAATCTAGATTAGTTATTTAACAAGCAAAGTATTAAAGAGTGAGCAAGATAACAAATATAAAACATGTTAGTATCAAACATTAAAGTCCATATTAAGTTTACACTAAATTTATTCTTACACCATTAGTGTAACCTTTTCACCTTGACATAATAAATTTAACTAAACATAATGAAAGAAAGAAAAATAAATAAACAAAATAAGAACATAAATAAGATAAAAGTTAACTAAGTAAATGAAAGGAAATGAAAGGCATGAACTTGATATTAATGAAAGCAAAGCATAAACATTACAAAAAATACAAAGAGAGAAAGCAAGAGCATGATTTTGATCTAAAAACCAAGATGCCTAAATGCATGGTAAATGGCTTCTTTTATAGGCCAAAATTAGGAACTATTAGTTTGATGATTAATTGATGAGTGGGTGGCTAACTCTTAACTTGGTAACAATCCTTATCTTCTCTTGTCTGCCGAAAATGTCATTGATAACGTCAAAATTGGAACCACTTGAAAATAAGAAAGTTGTAGAAAATTGTCTCATCTTTCTAGGGTAAAAACCTAAGGTCATTTGAACTTCTAAAACTCCAGATATGGGCCAAACACTAAACAATGCTCGGCTGGAGGATAGATTCAGTCTTTTTTGTTGTTGCTATAATTTGGACTTGAAAATGACCTTTCTAAATCTTGGGCTTAATATGAGAGTTATAGGCATATATCTTACCTTTCCATCCATATAAAGTAGACCTAAATTTGAGATCTATAGCTCCTGATATGACCCAATTACTGAATAGTGTTCCGATTTCGACTGCACTACATCTCTTTTCTAAGTTTGGCCATCTCTTTGTTCTTTCAATTTCAGTTCTTAAATTCATCAATCAATCCTTTTATTTATGTGATAGGCTTGCATTTAAAATGAACATTTACCATAAATTAAAGGTATCTTATATTATTAGATATGTTATTATAAAACATGCTCTAGTTAAGGAGTTATTGATACTTCAAGTGCAAAATGATGATATGAAACCTTGATAAAAATACATTTTTAAGTACTAATCAATCACCATCATTGATAGTAGGTTGAGTTATCTTATATATCTTGAAGGAATCACTAATACATCATCATTAAAATTGATTTGGACCAAGAATTATTTTTTCTTGTCATTTCAAATCTGTTTACATGTTTTCATCTTTGAAAACAAATCCATCAATTATTTTCAACCAAGTTATTGTTAATTTAATTTCTCTTGAGTTTTTTTCTTACCTAGTTTAATTTCCAGATCTAGCTCTCTGTGGATATGACCTCAATCTTATCGATTTAATTGCTACATCGCACACTCGTGCACTTGCGAGTTAAAATAAGCCGATCATAAAAAGCAGTGAAGCAATTTTGGCGCCGTTGCCGGGAAGCTAGCAAGAAAAGGTAACAAATTTAGATTTGATCATTGGAAAATAAAAAAAATCATATAAAAAAATTAATTGGTTGGTTTTACTGCCTAAAAAAAATTAAAAAAAATAAAGCAAATGGCTGGATTTACCGCCTAAAAAAATTGACCTCAACTTTTCAGATATTGGACTGTGAAATGGACTACTAATTATTGGATTTTTGTTAGTTCAACCATTTTTTTTTATGTTTATTCTAATTAGTTTATAATATTTATTGTCTATATTATAAGGCTGGTTTTATCACCTCTTGTTTATTTTATTTTATCTTGTTGTATTGTTATGATTATTATTTTTTTGTTGAAATACTTGGCTGGTATTATCGCCTCTTGTTTATTTTTTTTTTGTTGCTTTGTTGTGATTATTTTTCTTATATTTATTGTTTGAAGTATTTGGCTGGTATTACTGCCTCTTTATTCATATTTGTTATAATTATCTTTTAGTGTTTATTATTGTTAATATTGTTGATTAGTTGTAGTGTGAATTTTCTAATTTGTTGTATTTTTATTTTTGAACTATTACTTTATCTTTTACTTCCATCTATTTTTATTTGCAATCTTCTTTTTCCTTTTCTTTTCATATTCATATAACTGTTATATTATTTTTTTCATCATGACTAATGTTGAAGATGTAGAGTGTGAAGGGAGTGTTCAAGGTAATGGACCTCCGCAATTCAATGATCAACCTAATTTTCAAACTCTAAGAGAGTATCTTCACCTAGCTAGACAAAGTACACCTTTGTTTATTATCTTGCCTCTTAACGAACAAGCTTTCAATTTGAAACTGAGCATGATCCAACTTTTTCCCACATATCATGGTATGGATTTTGAAAATCCATATATACACATTAAGGACTTTGAAGAGATATGTAATACTTTTATTGATAGAACATGCACCGAGGAAACTATTTGGCTTAAATTGTTCCCATTCTTTTTAAAGGATAAAGCCAAGCTTTGGCTAAACTCCCTATGTCCTAGGTCTATAGGTACATGGAGGGAAATGCAAGTTGAATTTTTGAAAAAATAATTCCCCACTCATAGGACAGCAGCCTTACAACGTCAAATGATGAATTTTTCTTGTAGTCCAAATGATTCATTTCACCAAGCTTGGAAAAGGTTCAAAGACTTGTTAAATGCATGCCCCTACCATGGTTTTGAGATGTGGAGGCCAGCGAGTTTCTTCTACGACTCTCTTACTATAGATTTTAAAAACCTAATGAAGCACTAAAATCCTCAAGTGGAAAGACTTGGTGGATGCTTTTGTAAAGCAATATAAGTATAATATGGACATCACTCCTAATAGGACCAGTTTGTCCAATCTAGAGAAAAGGGATAAGGAAAGCATAAGGGAATATACTTAAAGATGGAGAGACCTAGCTGCTCAAGTACATCCCCCACTATTGGACAAAGAGACGGTGACTCTATTTGCCAGCATGCTCAAGGCACCATACTACAAACATGTGATGGGTAATTCAGCCCAATAATTTATTGACGCTATGGCAGTAGCTAAGTGAATATAGCAATTAGTAAAGAGTGGTAGAATCTCTGCACTTGTGGAGAAAAGGGGCTTCGAAGGCAAAAAGAAAGAGGTTGACTATGTTGAGGGTAGGAAAAACCCATACCAAAAATACCACACTCCATCCTTTTCACCCTAAATCGCCAATATCAATCTCAATTCTTCTTTTCCTACCAGAAAACTTGAGTCTCAAACCAAACACTAAAGAATCCAAGAACAACTACCTCCATTACCGCTGCCCTTAAATGATATGTACCAAAAGTTACAGAGCATTGAACATATAGCTCCCGAACCTCTCACACCTCTACAACCACCTTAACCCAACTTGTACAAGCCCGACCTCACTTGCGAGTACCATGCTTGCGCTGCGGGACACAACATTCATACTTGCAGTGCCTTCAAGAAGAGGCTCATGGATTTTATTGAAGCTGGATGGATAACCTTTGAAGGAACTCCAAACATGAGTTTGAACCCTCCACCCAATCATGCTTCAGGTACTGGATCGGTGAATGCATTGGAGGTGGAAACTCTGAAAACCTCAAAACACTGATGGCAAAAGTTGGATGTGAAGAAAGTAGTGTGCATTCTCAAGGATAGAGGATGAAGGTTTTCCACAAGATGGAAGAATGGAGTCTGTCCCTAATAACCTCCTCTATTTGATCATGTCTGCAAAGTTATTTTGATTTTTTCATGCCACAAAACTCTCTGTCAAATGAGCCTTTCTTATTAATAAGATCATTTGTTCATAGTGTGCCTTTATTTTTGTTGTTTCATGCAAATAACACACTGATCACACCCTGTATTCACTACACCAAGAATTTTTTGGTATTTTCCTCTTTTTTTCTCTCTCCAAAAAAAAGCATGATCCCATGTTTTCACAAAGGATTCTTGGGAAATCAAGGTTTTAATAAGAAAATCTAATAAATAAGTTCTGAAAATTCAAGTGATATCTTGACACTTAAAAAAAACCTTTAAAGACAACCCGAACACTATGAGATAACTTCAAAGCTATGTTTTGACTGCATGAATAAACCATTTTGCATATTCGCATGTGAGAAAGCAAAGCTTGTCGATTTTGAATGAATGCATTTGAAATGAAGAAAGGCCATCTTTGATCATCTTTTCACAATGCTAAAAATCCCTTGTAGTCCCTTTTTTAGCCTAATAACTTTTTCTTGAAAAAATAACTTTGGCTGGGATGATATCCTACACTGGGGGGCAAGTGAAACTATCCTTAATGACTAAAAGGGCCCAAACCCAAACAAATCTGGGGGGTATGAAAAATCCTCAATGATTGAAAGTGTCCAAATAAAGCTAGGGGGCATAAAAGAGTTCAAAAATGATTTGAGTGTGCTATAAAAATCACTAATATAATGATGTTCAAAACCCAAAAAAGAAAAAGCCCAACATTAGAGGGGCATCGTGGATCATTTTGCAAATCAATTCCATGGTCCAAAAAATCCATGGAAAAAAAAAGTTTTGGGATATAAGCACTAGTGATCCTTAGTCTTGAAATCCCTTAAACATGAGCCTATAAATATCCTTTTTCTTCAAATCTAAGAGTCAAAGCCTATGTTACGTGCCTAATCAAGCCCTGTCTAATCAAAGGCAGGCAATCTGGATCTGTACACTTTGCTTTTCCATGTGAAACAAGTCATTATTCATACATGAAAAATGAATGCTTTGAAAACTAGTTCTTTGAAACCTTCAAATTGAAGCTTGAATCTTTTAACCAATCAAAACATCATTTCACTTCACCAAAAGCAAAACAAAATTTTTCAACACTCAAACAAACCCATCCATAAGAATCGCTTAAATTTTCCAAGACAAGTATGTTTTAAACAAACATCAAAATGATTTTTTATTAGGAATAACTTTGAAATCAATTCCTTGTAAATAACCAAATCTTATTCCACATAGCTTCATCCTAAGGAAAAACCCAAATTGAACACTTGGAGACATGATCAAACCGGGAGGCAATTTGCCAAAACACGTAGGGCTGGTTCCATGATTCATCTTCTAAGAAAACATGAGATATTGTGCATAGTTGGCAACCCTTCAAATAAAGGTTTGTGGACAAAGAAAAATGTTGATGCCATACCCCTCCTAGAGGTTAAGATCACAAGTTATGACTTAAATAAGCAATAGTGAAAAGAGCCATCAAAGCTTATTATCAGAGACTCAAGCTTTTGAGAAGATGAAAATCCTACAAAGAAAAGGGGACCTATATTTCTCAGGTAAACATACATGCATATTGATCATGATGCATTACTTTCATCCTTGAATGGGCTATTAAGTCTTCATTATGTAGATAATGTGCTTTTATCCTCATTTGCCTCATTTCGAGTGCGCCTTCGAGCCCTCTCACCTTGTGTAATGCATTTTCTAACCCTACCTTCTTTCGAGTGTGTCTTCGAGCCCTTAACCACCTTAGGTAGTGCGTTTTCTAACCTTACCTCCTTTTAAGTATGCCTTCGAGCCCTCACACCTTGGTAGTGTGATTTCTAACCCCACCTCTTTTTAAGTGCGTCTTTGAGCCACCACCTTAGGTAGTGCATTTTCTAACCCTACCTTCTTTCGAGTGCGCCCTCGACCACCTTAGGTAATGCGTTTTCTAACTTTACCTCCTTTCAAGTGCGAATTTGAGCGCTCACACCTTGGGTAGTGTGTTTTCTAACCCTGCTTCTTTTTAAGTACACCTTTGAGCCACCACTTTAGGTAATGCGTCTTCTAACCTTACCTTATTTTGAGTGCGTTTTTGAGCCCTCACACATTGGGTAGTGTGTTTTCTAACCCTGCATCTTATTAAGTGCACCTTTAAGCCATCACCTTGTGTAGTGTGTTTTCTAACCCTGTCTCCTTTCGAGTGCGCCTTCGAGCTCTCACACCTTGGGTGGTATGTTTTCTAACTCTGCCTCCTTTCGAGTGTGCCTTTCAGCCCTCATATCTCAAGTAGTGTGTTTTCTAACTGCTTGACTGCTTTTTATGATCGGCTTATTTTAACTCACAAGTGTACGAGTGTGCGATGTAGCAATTAATTCGGTAAGATCGAGGTCATATCCACAAAGAGCTAGATCTGGAAATTAAGCTAGATAACAAAAAAAAAACTTAAGAGAAATTAAATTAACAATAACTTGGTTGAAAATAATTGATGGATTTGTTTTCAAAGATAAAAACATGTAAATAGCTTTTAAATGATAAGAAAAAGTAAGTCTTGGTCCAAATCAATTTTAATGGTGATGTATTAATGATTCCTTCAAGACATATAAGATAACTCAACCTAATATCAATGATGGTGATATTAGATCGAAAGATATTACAATGAGGTTTAAAAAGATGAATATTGAACAAGTACTTTCATATTAAGTAAGACATTGAATCAAGCAAACTCTATACCAAAACTAAAATTTATGCATAAAAATTCAAGATTATAACATTACCTAAATGATTTCTAAAATTTCCTTGCAATAATGAAACATTCATGAAGAAAATGAGAAGATAAACATTAAGATTCATTTATATCTTAAAGAACTCACCTCAACCATCATCATCCTTGATTTGGATCCAAAAAGAGACTAGCCAACCATGATTGTGTATAATAAAACTTTAATAAACATGAAATAACTTGAATCAAACTGAAACAATAAGTTTTACAAACTAAAGAATTGAAATCTACAAAGAAGAACACAACACAATTTCAGTAAAAATTTGGACATAAATATGATGCTAACTTTGGATAGCAATTTAGATCCTCTTAGAAGCCTTTTCTGGAGATGTCTATTAGAGACATATTTATAGAAAATTCTGTCACCTTTCCAGATCATTAAAGAAGAGCTCAAAAGTTATGGCAAAACATCGAAAGGTGTTCTGAAAAATCAAATCAGGCCAGCTTTGCAACCACTTTGGTGCATATTTTTTTTCCTCATTTATGAGTTGTCTCTTTCTTCTTTTTTACCCAAAATAATGTTATAATGTCCCCTCCAGCTTTCCATCTATATGCTTGCCTTCTTGGATCAATGGATTACCCAAAATAAATCAATTGATATTTCTTATGTAGACATATAAGATTATGGATTGTGTTTGGGCTGATTTGAAGGCTGATTTGGGGCTGAATTTAAGCATCATATAATGATAAAATATACCTATTTTTTGGGCTAAGATTTACATTGAAACCTCGAGTGTTTGATAGTTGAAGTTTGCACACAATATAAGGCAAGTTTGGGCTTGAAATAGATCATATGATAATCTTTTCTAGAATTGGAATAGAATTGATTTTTTGGGGGGGAAATTTTGAGCACTTATTTAAACTAAGATTTGCTTCTAACTTCAACTAAATTTATCTTCAATTCTTTATTCTGAATTCTGACATTAAATTTTCTGACATAATCCGTTTAAGCTCCAAAAACCTAGCAAAACATTAAAAGAAACTTCATTACTAAAAAGCATATCAATTATTATAAAAACCCAAATAAAAATAATAAATACATATATAAAATAAAATACTTAATGATACTTTTGGTTCACTAGGTGAGCATTCACTCATATGTACCTGACCTCTAGGATTGGGCATTGGTTGAGCTGAGATTTTTCCCTTCTCTTGAATGCTTAGTGATTGAGTCAATTTAGTTAGTTGACTTCAAATGTCATAGAAGGTCCTATAGGTGTGGTCTTGAATTTTGTAAGCTTGGTTATTAATTCCTCCTTATATTTGCATGAATTGTTGAAGAGTATCCTCTAGAGATCTCTTATGAGGTGGTTGATACGTGTTATGTATGGAAGCATGAAATAGTTGGGGTGGGGGTTGAAATGTTTGAGGTACTGAAGAGCCCTCATTTCTCCATCCAAAACTTGGTTTGAAAAAGGCTTTCTAACATTACTTGAATCAGAAGTTTGGCCATATAACACTTCCTTGAAGGCTGGAATGGTAGGACACTCAGTTGTCCTATGCCCTTTGCTCTCACACACAACACAACTCTCCTCTTGTTGTTCACTCATAAAGTAGGAAATTCAAGGCCTAATTATACCCCATTATGCCCAAAAATAGAGAAAAATACAAATTCAAGGTCAAATTGAATGATTATTGAATGAATTTGCATAAAAATTGAGTCTAATGACATACTCAATTTTTAATAAGCCAAATTGATTTAATTATGGGCCAAATTAAATTTTAATTATGTTTAAGAATTAATTTAGGTCCAATTGAAGGATTTAATTAAGTGCAAGGACTTAATTATACTTTAAATGGGTCAAATTAATTTTATTTTGGGTTTAATTGGTGAAAAATTAAGTTTGGGAGCCTAATTTTGGCTTAATTGAGAAGATTGAAATTTTAAGACCAAATTTAATTTTTACCAAGTTAATTGATTGAAATTATGGGCTTAATTGCATTAAATCAAAAATGTTTAGGGTCAATTAGGGTTCAATTGAAAGCAATTGAAAGAGGAAGGACTGAAATGAACTTTGGCATAAACAGGAATCATCACTGTTCATTATCTTCATTTTTTCTCTGAAAAAGCTGATCTAGTTACCTACTTTGCAGCAACATTTAATATACCTAACATCCATCAAATTTGACAAATCTTATACAAAAATGATCCTCTACACTTAATCTACATCTCCATGTGATCAGTTCAGGCTAAATGACAATGTATCATCTCAGGTGACAGCCTAAAGAGGCCAACTCAGTCAGTTTTTGTCTGTAGATTTTGCAACTCATGGTACCTACTTTAAGCCAATGGTTAGGATCCTTCCCAACTGAATCAAAAGCTTAAATTTTTCTCTAGTGTAGAAAAGATTGCTCTCTTCCACCGCCTATAAATAGAGGTGGATTTCATGGCCTGAAGGAGGAGAAAATCGGGTCCAAAGGTAGCTAAAAAACTAGTTTTCTGCCAATTTCTACAAATTTTCTTCTTTCTCTCTCCACCGTGGCCTTCAGCCACCACCACTGCCACTACCGGTTTGACAATCATCCTCTCCACCACACTTTTCCCTCTCCTTTGATTTCTTCTCCCTTTTCCTCCATAGCGGCAGCAGCCCATCAATACCACCATTTTCATTTTCTTCCTTCTCCAGCACTGGCAGCACACCATCACCGGTCTTCCCACCGCCAACTCCACCACATAAACCTTTCTCCTGGATCAACAAACATTTACCAGTGGTAAAGCAGATACCACGTCTCTCTCCTCTCCTTCCTTTCCTCCTTCTTCCCACTACAGACTTTCTTTTTCTGCTTCTTTTTCTTTCTTCCTCTACCACCTGCAACCAACTCCAACCGCTGGCCACCAACTTTTCCACCGTCCTCGGCCAGACCAGTGACGACAACCACAACCCTTCAGGCAAGTGAGCCTCCCTTCCTTTCCATTTTCTTTTTCTTTTTCTTCTTTTTCTTCTCCCTTCCTCCCCTCCTTACTGTTCACTACATGAACAGTAGGAGTGAAATGTAATTCATGTCCTCCTATTCATACAGGACATGAATTATATATGTGTGTGTGTGTGTGTGTGTGTGTGTATTATAATTAAAAAATAAAAAACAAAAAAAATAAAAATAAATTCCAAAATCATTTAAAAAAATGTGATTTTCTCGTATATTTTTCTACCAATTTTACATAATATCGAGTTGTATATTTATACTATAAAATACAAATTCGGTATTAAAATACCCGGTTTCCTTCAAAATTACAAAAAATTTCAAAACATTTTCAAAAACAAAATCTCAAAAAACTTATAAATCAATTTTCATTTTTTTAAAAAAAACATTTTGTTGCATACGGCCAAATCTTGAAATTTTTCTAAGCATATTTTTCATAAAAAATAAAAATTATATCTTTTTTATTTTTTTAAAATCAAAAAATGGATATCGTAACTAGTTTATTATTATCCATTAGGATTTGGCCAACATGTCAAAAATCTTTTTCCAATCTTTTTTTTATAATCCAGATGTACACTTTAATATTTGTAGGGTGTAAAATTACACGATAAATTACACCCTCAGGTATTAAAGATACAAGATGTAAATAAATGCGATGCTAAATTCAGACTTTAGAACGATTAGGATTTTACCCAATAAGGTAAAGACTCTCAAAAAGATAAATTTCCTTGAGCCTAAAAAAAGAACAACAGATACCCAACTCAGAAAAAAACAATCAAACAACAATGCAGCTTACCTTAGGTGGGGTGCATTGGGGGTGTTACGTCTTCTCCTTACACAACCAGTCCCTTACTTAGACTCTCGCAGGCCATAGGTTCCTAGTAACCGTAATACTAGGTGGCGACTCTTAAACATTAATCATAATTTTATGATTAAATCCAAAACCCTTTTCCAACACATAACACCTCAAACTGGAGGCACGACAAAAAGCCTCCGTTGTTGCAAGACGACGTCACGCTGGCTCGCACCCCGTGACACCCATAAAAGTTTTAGGCCTATGTCTTTACTTTCCATCCATATAGAGTAGACCTAAATCCAAGTTCTATAGCTCCAGTTATGATCCAATGACCGAATAGTGTTCTAGTTTGAACTAAACCAATATCTCTTTTCTAAGCTTGGCCCTCTCCTTGTCTTCTCAATTGCAGTAGTTAAACTCATTAATCAATCCCTTGATTTATGTAATAGGTCTGTATTTAAGATGAATATTTATCACAAATTAAAAGTCTCTTATATTATTAGATATGTTATTATAAAACATGCTCTAGTAAGGAGTTATTAATACTTCAAGTACAAAATGATGATAAAAAACATTGATAAAATACACTTTCAAATTCTAATCAAATATCATGAAGTATAACAATCACTTTGATGTATAAATCAACAATATTTATAGCATCAAATATATTGCTTCATGGAACAAAGGTGTCATTTCAAGGAAATGATCAACCACCACCATACTAAATCTTTGTTTCTTGAACTTCTAGGCAAACCTAGCATAAAAATCATGCTGACATCTTTCCAATAAGCTTTAACTACTAGAAGTGGAGTGTATAAACTTGATTTCAAAATATGTGATTTAGCAATATGGCATGTCTTACAACGTTGTATGAGCCTTGTACCATTTCTCTCCATCTTTGACCAAAAGAAATTGTTATAGATAATAACAAGTGTTTTTTTATCTCCCAGAATGTCCACCAAGTCCACCGCCATAAGTTTCAAAGATAATGGCTTCCCTTAAAAAACCTCAAGGAATACAAAAATGATTTTATTTGAAAAGATAACTTTCAGCACAACAAAATGCTTAGAAACACCACTTTCATATTTAGCCCATATCTTCCCTGTCACTTCCACTTGCATATTAGTCAATAAAAAATGTCTTCGATTCAAAGCATCATCAATAACATTATGTACTCCATATTTGTGCTTTGTAGAGAAACTAAAAGTTTGTAGAAATTTATTAGTACTTAAAAGTGTATTTTTATCAAGATTTTATATAATCATTTTGTACTTGAAGTATCAATAACTCCTTAACTAAAGTATGTTTTATAATAACAAGTCTGATACCAAAAGATACCTTTAATTTATAGTAAATGTTCATCTTAAATGCAAGTCTATCATATAAATAAAAAGATTGATTGATGAGTTTAAGTATTGAAATTGAAAGGACAAAGAGAGGGCAAAACTTAGAAAAGAGATGTTGGTTCAATCCAAATTGGAACATTGTTCGATCATTGGGTCATATCTAGAGCTATAGATATTGGATTTAGGTTTGCTCTATATCGATGGAAAGTTAAGATATAAGCCTAAATATTCATGTGAAGGCAAGACTTAATTTTCCTATTTAGAAGTCCAAATCGTAGCAACAACGGAGAAGTCTGAATCTATCATATAGCCCACACACTATTCAGTGTTCAACCCATATCTCGAGTTCTAGAAGTCTAAATGATCTTAATTGTTTTTCTTGAAAAGCTATGACAATTTCCTAGAACTTTTATCATTTAAGTTTGTCCAAATTCTAATGTTAGTAATAATATTTTGTTCAGACAAGAAGATAAGTATTGTCACTAAGTCAAGATATGGCCACCCACTCAACAATTAGTTAACAAATCAATAGTTCCTAATTTTGGCATATAAAAGGAAGCATTTGTCATGCATTTAAGCATTTTAGTTTGTATATCAAGATCCTGTTCTTGCTCTCTTTCTTTATATTTTTGTAATGTTTAAGTTTTGCTTTCATTAATCTATTGTTTATGCTTTTCATTTCCTTTCTTTAACTTAGTTAACTTATATCTTATGTATGTTCTTATCTTGTTTATTAATGTTTCTCTTCTTTCATTATGTTTAGTTAAGTTTATTATGTCAAGGTGAAAAGGTTACACTAATGGTGTAAGAATAAGTATAGTGTAAACTTAACATGACCCTTAATGTTTGATACTAACTTGTTTTGTATTTGTTATCTTGTTTACTCTTAATACTTTGCTTATTAAATGGTTAATCTAGATTTATGTTGTATAACACTTGATACAATAAATACTTGGCACTTTCATAGCTCAACCGATGGTATAACTAACACCTGTGTTATGAAAAAAACTTGATTTTTTGTTAACATAAATTATAATCATGAATACCTAACAACATTGACAAGTATTAGCATTATTCGAATAAGATAACTAATGTAATCATGTTAACAATTTATAATGTGATTGGAACCTCCTTTATGTGTGGTTTCTAGTTGAGTAATAATGAGAGTTTATACTATACTTGTTTGTAATATCATTAGTGGATCATCTCACCTTGATATTTTTTTTAATCCTTGTTTAATCCTTACATTAATCTTACATCTCAATGTCCTCTTTAACTTCTTCTTCTTCTTCTTCTTATTATTATTATTATTATTATTATTATTATTATTATTATTATTTTGTTATTGTTGTTATTGTTGTTTCTTATTATTATTATTATTATTATTTTGTTGTTGTTATTGTTGTTATTGTTGTTGTTGTTTTTTATAATTTATACAGTTAACCTCTTTGTGGTTCGACTCTAGTCTTGTCGGGTTATTTATTACTTCGACATTTCTATAGTTAGGAGAAGACATCAATTTTTTAGTCATGTTAAGTTTTTTGCGTCGTTGCCAGGGAGTTAAGTTACTGTATAAATTATATTTTTATTTTGTTTTTCTTTTCACTTTTATTGTTTTTCTATTTTCTTTTTCTTTTTCTTTTTCTTTTTCTTTGTTTCTTCCTTTTCTTTTTTCTTTCCTTCTGCACTTGCATTAGAGTTTGGTCATATACATTAAGTCGTAGACTTTGTAGGGTATCCTCGTCATTTTTAGAAAATATAGCCAAAGAAAATAATCAGTTGCTTCATAATGAGAATAACCGTGTTAAAACACTTAGAAACCACATGAATCCCATAAGAACATGTGCGCCATCATGCATAATTTTTCCTCTTGATATATCTCATTTCAATTTTAAGCAAATATTATTCAACTTTTACCTTCTTTTCATGACTTAGATTTAGAAAATTCATACTTGCATTTAAGGGAATTTGAAGAGGTCTATAACACCTATAATGACTCAAATTGTAGCATGAACACTATTATATCAAAGCTTTTTCCTTTTTCATTAAAAGATAAAGCCAAAACATGGTTACAAAATTTGAGACCAGGATCTATTCGTGCTTGGGATGAAATGCAACAATAATTTTTAAAAAAGTTTTTTCAATCTCATAGAACAAACTCTCTTTTAGAAAACAAATCACCATTTTCACTCAAAAATTAGGAGAAATATTTTACCAGCGTTGGGATAGGTATCGAGACTTGCTTAGTTATTGCCCTCATCGTGGTTTTGAAGCATGGAGATTGGTTTCATATTTTTATAAAGGGTTAACACCTAGAGAAAGGAAAATGGTGGAATTAATGTGCAATGAAACTTTTAAAGATAAAGACCCTTATAAAGCAATGAAGTATTTAGATTTGTTAGTTGAAAATGCTCAAAATTGGAACACCGTAGGTATTTATAAGTCACCGGGTAAAACTCAACCTCATACATCTAGTGGAGGTATGTACAACCTTAGGGAAGATTATGACCTCCAAGTCAAGTTTGCATCTTTAGTGACACGACCAAAAGATTGATATCTTCTTCCAAGAGCAGAAGTGTCGAAGTAATAAATAACCGGGCAAGACCATGGTCGAACTACAGGAGGGTTAATTGTATAAATTATAAATAACAATAAAACAAAAATAACAACAACAATAATAATAGTAGTAATAGCAGTAGCAGTAGCAGTACTAATAGTAGTAGTAATAAGTTGATGAAAACTTTGAGATGAAAAGTCAATGTGAGGATTAAACAATGATAAAAAAAAAAGAAGAGGTTTTAAACTCTTTTTATTACTCAAATGGAAACAATACATAAAGGAGGTTTCAGTCGGATTATAAATTGTTTACATGATTACATTAGTTATCTTATTCAAATAATATTAATGCTTGTAAATATTGTCAGATATTCATGATTATAACTTATGTTGACAACAAATCAAGTTCCTTTCATAGCACAAGTGTCGGTTATACCATTTGGTTGGGCTATGAAAGTGCCAAGTATTTGTTGTACCAAGGTTATACAGCACAAATCTAGACTAACCATTTAACAAGCAAAGTATGAAGAGTAAACAAGATAACAAATACAAAACATGTTAGTATCAAGTATTAAAGTTCATGTTGATTTTACACTATATTTATTCTTACACCATTAGTGTAACCTTTTAACCTTGACATAATAAACTTAACTAAACATAATAAAAGAGAGAAACATAAATAAATAAGATAAGAACATAAATAAGATAAAAGTTAACTAAGTAAAGGAAATTAAATGAAAAGTATAAACAAGAGATTAATGAAAGCAAAACTTAAATATTACAAAAATATAAAGAGAGAAAGCAAGATCATGATCTTAATCTGGAAACTAAGATGCCTAAATGCATGAAAAATGCCTTCTTTTATAGGTCAAAATTAGGAACTATTGATTTGTTAACTAATTGTTAAGTGGATAGCCAACTCTTAATTTAGTGACAATCCTTACCTTTTTGTCTAAATAAAACATCATTGATAACGTTAGAATTTGAATCAACTTTACTAATAAAAGTTCTAGGAAATTATCTCAGCTTTCCAAGAAAAAAAATTGATGCATTTAGACTTTTAAAACTTGAGATATGGGCTGAACACTAAATAGTTTCTGGGCTGCAGGACAGATTCGGACTTCTATGTTATTGCTAAGATTTGGACTTTCAAATAGCAAAATTGAGTCTTACCTTCCGCATGAAAGTTTTAGGCCCATATCTTAGCTTTCCATCCATATAAAGCAAACATAAATATGAGATCTACAACTCCAGATATGACCCAATTACCAAAGAGTGTTTCAGTTTGGACTGCACCACCATCTCTTTTTTAAGCCCTTTCTTTGTCCTCTCAATTTCAGTATTTAAACTCATCAATCAATCCTTTTATATACATGATAAGTCTGCATTATATTATTAGATGTTTTATTATAAAATATGCTTTAGTTAAGGAGTTATTGATACTTCCGGTGCAAAATGATTATATAAAACCTTGATAAAAATACACTTTTAAGCATTAATCATTTAGCTAGAAAAGTCGAGGCACTAGAATTAAAAAAGAGTGGTTAATTAAAATCTGTTCAAAACATTGTGTGTCAAATTTGTGAAACCAATGAACATTCAACCAATGACTGTCCAACTTTGTCTTATTTTAGGGAATGCCTCCATGAACAAACCCATGTTTTAAACAGTTTTCAAAGGCTCAATCACAACCTATACTCGCAAACATGCAATACTGGTTGGAGAAATCACCCAAATTTCAGTTGGAAGAGTGATAATAATAATGCATAAACTTCACAACTAACACACCATAATTTCCAAAATTCTCACAGATATACGCTTCCTTATGCTCCACCTCCTAGAAGAAATCTTAAAGAAACATTGCCTGTATTCATTAAAAAGCAAGAGACAATCAATACTCAATTTGCTCAAAGCATGACAGATTTTAAAGATACTCTTCCAAAATTAACATTTGCTCTCAGTTTTCAAAAGAAAGATAAGTTTTCATCTCAACCACAACAAAATCCCAAAGAGCAATAGAATGTAAATGCAAGTAGTCTTGGAAACCAATACATGGATCAAGTCAAATCAACCATCACTCTTCGTAGTGGTAAGGTTATTGAAAAACCCACTCCTAAACCTTGTAAGAAAGATGATGAGACAATATCTGAGGGTAAGGAAGGGGTTGAATATGAATATTGCAAAGAAAAGACTAATTCCCCACCAACACTTCCACTTCCTCATGTTATGACCAAACAAAGAAAAGTCAATCACAACTTTGAAATCTTTAAAACTTTCAAACATGAAAGGATCAATATACCTTTGCTGGATGCTATTAAATAGGTACCTTCCTATGCTAAATTTTTGAAAGATCTATATATTGTGAAGAGAAAACTCAATGTGAAAAAGAAAGCCTTTTTTAGCCGAAAAAGTAAGTGCCATTTTTCATATTAATAATGCTGAAATATAAAGACTCTAGTTGTCCTTCAATTTCTTGCTTTATTGGAGAATATAAAATTGAAAGAACTTTACTTGATCTTGGAGCTAATGTGAATTTACTTCCATATTCAGTTTTTCAAAGTCTTAATCTAGGTAAGTTAAGACCAACTTTTGTAACTCTCTTACTTGCTGATAGATCTGTAAAAGTCCCTTAAGGAATAGTTGAAGATATGTTAGTACAACTCAATAAATTCATTTATCTTGTGGATTTTATTGTCTTGGACACGCAACCCGTTGAAGCATGTAATTCATTTCCTATTATTTTAGGACGTTCATTTCTTACAACTTATAATGCATTGATTAATTGTAGGAATGGACTGATGAAGCTATCTTTTGAAAACATGACATTGGAGATGAATATTTCAACATTTGAAAGCAACTTGGAGATGATAATGATCTACAAGAAGTAGATTTTATTGAAGAATTAGTTTATGATCAACTTGAATATACTTTGAGTGAAATTAAGTTGGATGAATCTAAATATTTGCAAATGATTTATTGTTAGGAAGAAATCACGAATGAAAAAGACACCAAAAATATTAATGCGGATCTTTTGTTAAGAGTTACAATAGATTCGACATCCGATATCACACCAATCGATGATTACTTTCCTAACGAATCCTTACTTTCTCTTAGTTTAATGCCTTGATTTGCTAAAAATATCAATTTTCTTGCTTCAAGATTTTTGCCAACTCACTAGTGTACCGAAGACAAAAGAAAGTGTTTGAGCTATAAACAAAACTTTTTTTGGGATGACCTTTACTTATTTAAATATTGTTCTAATCAAATTTTCAAAGATGTATTCCCGACAATGAGGTAAGTAGTGTCATTAAATTGTCATTCTAAGTATGTAAGAGTCATTTCTCGTTAAAAAGACGACTAAAAAAAATCTTACAATATGGATTCTATTGGCCACCATGTTCAAAGACATAGATGTGTTCTGCAAAGCTTGTGAAAATTGTCAAAAGTCATGATTTATTTCAAAACATAAGGAATCTTTAGATAATCTTCTATTGACTATTAAGATGCATCCTAGTTGAGATATGCATCGTGCAATTCATGATTTACGGGCTATAATTTTCATAAAGAACATGTTCTTCATAGTCTTGGGAATCTGACCAAAAAAGACACTGCTTACCAATTTTTAAGAAAACTGGATGGGAAGCCTATCCCCGTCCCATAGAGGGTGTTTAAGCCGTTCTTGAATGTAAAACCAAGGAAAGGGGTGAATGATTAGTACTTAAAAATGCATTTTTATTAAGATTTTATATCATCATTTTGCACTTGTAGTATCAATAACTCCTTAACTAAACCATGTTTTATAATAACATATCTAATGATATAAGATACCTTTAATTTATGGTACATGTTCATTTTAAATGCAGGCCTATCACATAAATGAAAGGATTGATTGATGAGTTTAAGAACTGAAATTGAAAGGAAAATAGATGGTCAAACTTAGAAAAGAGATGTTGATATAGTCCAAACCGAAACACTATTTGGTAATTGGGTCATATTTGAAGCTATAGATCTTAGATTTAGGTCTATATGGATGGAAAGGTAAGAAATAGGCCTATAACTTTCATATGGAGCCCAAATTTAAAAAGACCATTTTCAAGTCCAAATTATAGCAACAACAAAGAAATCTGAATATGTCCTATAGCCCAAGCATTGTTCAGTGTTTGGCCCATATCTGGAGTTTTACAAGTTCAAATGACCTCCATTTTTTTTTTCCTGGAAAGATGAGACAATTTCCTATAATTTTTATGTTTCAAATGGTTCCAATTCGGACGTTATCAATGACATTTTGGGCAGACAGGAAAAGATAAGAATTTTCACCAAATTAAGAGTTGGCCACCCACTCATCAATTAGTCATCAAATCAATAGTTTCCAATTTTGACCTATAAAAGGAGACATTTGTCATGTATTTAAGCATCTTGGTTTCCAGATCAAGATCATGCTCTTGCTTTCTCTCTTTGTATTTTTTTTGTATTGCTTATATTTTGCTTTCATTAATATCAAGTTTATGCCTTTCATTTCCTTTCCTTTACTTAGTTAACTTTTATCTTATTTATATTCTTATTTTCTTTTTTTTTTCTTTCATTATGTTTAGCTAAGTTTATTATGTCAAGGTGAAAAGGTTACAATAATAGTGTAAAAATAAGTATAGTGTAAACTTAACATGGACTTTAATGTTTGATATTAATATGTTTTGTATTTGTTATCTTGTTCACTCTTAATACTTTGTTTGTTAAATGGTTACTCTAGATTTATGTTGTATAACACTTGGTACAACAAATACTTGGCACTTATTTTTAATACCATTAATGGATTCTCTAACCTTGACATTTGTTTTTATCATTGTTTAATCCTTACATTAATCTTTCATCTTAAAGTCCTATTTAACTTCTTCTTCTTCTTCTTCTTCGTCTTTTTTATTATTATTGTTGTTGTTGTTGTTATTGTTGTTGTTATTGTTATTTATATTTTATACAGTTAACCTCCCTGTGGTTCGACCCCAATCTTGTCAGGTTATTTATTACTTCGACACTTCTATACTTAGGAGAAGACATCAATCTTTTGGTCGTGTCAAAAATCCAACCTAAAAGGCATATCTATAACTAAGTATATGTTGACTATTAAGAAACTTCAAGCCTCATGATAAAAAAAAAAAAACATAAATAGTTTTGGATGCAATTATTGACACCAATGGTCTAAAGTACAAGCAATGACTTAGAACTCTTTGTCATAACCTGAATATTTTCTTCACGAATCATTGAGCTTTTCATTGTAGAAAGTATAGGTTTGCTCTTTTAGCTAAGAACAATGCCAAATTCAACATTAGATGCATCACATTTAACTTTAAAAACTTTTTAGAAATCAAGTAGAGAAATAATAAGTGCATTGGTCACCTTTTGCTTCATAAGTTCAAGACTTTTTTTGACTTATCAGTCTATTTAAAGCCACCTCCTTTCAAGCATTCATTGATTGAACTAATAATAATGTTGAGTTGTTTTATGAAATGCCTTTAAAAAGATGATACGTATTGAAAACTCTAAATATCATGAAGGGTTTAAGGATATGGTTAGTTTAGAATTGCTTTAATCTTTTTATTATTCATCTTCACTCCTTTGTTAGAAACAACAAAACCTAAGTAAACAATGTTGCTAGTGAGGAATTCACACTTCTTCAAATTAGCATAGAAATTTTGATTCCTTAAAGTCTAAAATACTTATTGCAAGTGACTAAAATGCTCTTATTTATTCTTGTTGTATATAAGAATAGCATCAAAGTGAACAACAACAATTTTGCCAATAAAATATTCAAACACATTATTCATCATTTCATCATTCACATAAAAGTATTGTGTGTATTAATAAGGCTAAATGGTATAACCATCCATTCAAAAAGGTCATACCTCATTTTGAAGGTTATTTTCCATTCATCGCCAACTCTCATCTGGATCTAATTATAGCCACTTATAAGATCAATCTTTAAAAATATGGTAGCACCATTAAATTAATATAGCAGCAAGTCATTTAGTTGAGGAATAGAAAATTGATAACCAATAGTGATTTTATTCACTGCTTGATTATTGATACACATTCTCTATAAACCATCCTTGTTTGGAATAAGAAAAGAGGGCACAACACATAAACTCCTACTTTCCTTTACCAAGCCCTTCAAAATCAACTCATTAACCTATCTTTGTAATTTTATATATTCAATGTAACTCATTCGATAGGCTACCTTGTTAGGAAGCATAATATTATCTCTTATTGGAGGAAGTAAAAGTGGTATTTCTTTATGAACTACATTAGTAAACTTATCAAGTAAAGGCTGCACTTTTGAAGGTAACTTATTCATTCAGCATTTTTCTCAAAAACAAGAAGAGCATAACCCAAATCCATATCATTATTAAGTTTTTCAATTTCAAAACAAGTAACCAAAAGTGTTTATGTCCCTTTAGAAAGTTTGGAAATAAATCCAGGTTTAAAAGGACCTAAAATAATTTGTACACCATCTTTCATAAAATAATAAGTCTTCTTAAAGTCATTATGCTAAACTTTCTTATCATATTGCCTTGGATGAACAAATAATAAATAACATGCATCCATAGGAATTACATCATACTAGACCTAATCAGAATACTCTCTCCTAATGAAAAAATAAAATACTGACACGACCAAAATATTGATATCTTCTTTCAAATGCAGGAGTGTCGAAGTAATAAATAACTCGGCAAAACTAAGGTCGAACCACAGGGAGGTTAATTGTATAAATTATAAATAACTATAACACAACAACAAATCCATAATAATAACAATAATAATACTAAATACGAATACTAATAATAATAATAGTAATAATATTAATAACAACAACAACAACAAAGAAGAAGAAGTTAATAAGAACTTTGAGATGAAAGATTAACGTAAGGATTAAACAATGATAAAAACAAATGTCAAGGTTAGAGGATCCACTAATGATATGATAAACAAGTATAGTATAAGCTCTTATTATTCAATTGAAAACCACACACAAAAGAGGTTCCAATTAAATTATAAATTGTTAATATGATTACATTAGTTATCTTATTCGATTAATACTAATACTTGTAAATCTTGTTAGACATTCATGATTATAACTTATGTTAACAACAAATCAAGTTCCTTTTATAGCTCAGGTCAAAGTTATGCCATACAGTTGAGCTATAAAAGTGCCAAGTATTTATTGTACCAAGTGTTATATAATATAAATCTAGATTAATCATTTAACAAGCAAAGTATCAAAAAGTGAACAGGATAACAAATACAAAACATATTGGTATCAAACATTGAAATCCATGTTAAGTTTACATTATATTTATTCTTACACCATTAGTGTAACCTTTTCACCTTGACATAATAAACTTAACTAAACATAATGAAAGAAAGAAAAATAAATAAACAACATAAGAACATAAATAAGATAAAATTTAACTAAGTAAAGGAAAGGAAATGAAAGGTATAAACTTGATATTAATAAAAGCAAAACATAAGCAATACAAAGAGAGAAAGCAAGAGCATGATCTTGATCTGGAAACCAAGATGCCTAAATGCATGACAAATGTCTCCTTTTATAGGCCAAAATTAGAAACTATTGATTTGATGACTAATTGATGAGTGGGTGACCAACTATTGACTTGATGATAGTCCTTATCTTCTCTTGTCTACCCAAAACATCATTGATAATGTCAGAATTAGAACCACTTGAAAACATAAAAGTTTTAGGAAATTGTCTCAGCTTTCCAGGAAAAAATTGAGGTCATTTAAACTTTTAGAACTTCAGATATAGGTCAAAAACTAAACAGTGTTCGGGCTGCAGGACAAATTCAAACTCCAGATATAAAAATGCACTTTTAAGTACTAATCAAACACAACACCTATTTGTTAACTTTTGCTCATACTTATTTCCAATTACCTTAATTTTTAAAGTTGAAAGTGTGTTTCCATGTTGAGCTGCAACTTGTTCACCATATTAGTAGATACAATATTAACACAAACACAACTATCAATGACATCACAAACTTTTCCAATTAATGTGGTCTACGATGAAAAAAGTTAACACCCTCCTTATTATTACTAGAGGAACCAATTTTAGTGTCATTCTCATCATCACCACCTTGATTTTTATATCATTGAAAACGCTCCTAGAGTTGCTAGAGTTGCCTTCTTATTTCTTCCATTTCAAGAGTATGGATGTCCCTCTCAAATTCTTATGACATCCATGAACAATCATGGTTGTAAATCTTAAGCTCTAATACTAACTTGATATAGGGATGGTATGGATATCACAAAGTAACATGTCACTCACACAAATGATATTTTTTCCCTCACCACTCTAGGGTACAAAACTATAACAATACATATTTTTGACTCCCTAGAAATGCAAACTATAACAATAACTTTCTATTAAAAAAAAAAAAAACTTAAATGCATGTATAGTTGGACAATTTGAAAAGATCATATTCTAAACTTGAGAACCACATAAGATAATCTTATTTTTCCATGCAATGAAAACATGAAAATCCAGGCTTAAAGTTAGCCTATTGGCTGATAGTAAACTTCACCAAAAACTTCACTCATTTGTATTGTCAACCCAAGCTCAAATAGCTCATCACCAAAGGGATCATTTGACACTTCAATGTTAAAAAGACCTAAAAAAGACCTAGGTCAATCTAGGCTAAACTTTCAAATCAATGACTCGGGTTCTAATACCTGAATTATTCTATAGAAGACAAACTAAAAAAATCATGAAGTCAAATTTTTGATTAATAAAATATTAAGGAATGAAATTCAAAAAGAAAGTTTCAATAAAAAAGAGATCTAAAATATAACAAATAGCAATTAAGAAAATAAAGGGTCAAATTTAAAATAAAATAAAATAAAATAAAATGTTGAGAGATGAAATAAAAAAAAAATTAATTAAGAAAAATAGAAAAATAGCAATCAAAAGAATATCATTATATGAGTGACATGTTACCTTGAGATTTTAAAAAATCTCAATTCTATGATTTAAAATAGAACAAGTAAATATAAAAAAGAATATAAACTAAATCCAAAAGAAAAATAAATGGAGGAGGAGTTATTTTTAAACTTTGCATATCCATGCACAAAAATCAAGAAGGAAAGAAAAAAAAAGTTATCAACGCCAAACAAAAAGAGCATTGGTTATACGCATTATCAAATGATGAAGGAGCTGTTGTAAAGATTCAAATGTTTTCACACTAGTGTTTGACCACTTAAAAACATAACACATGTAGTCCCAATAACATGAACGTTGGGCATTCGCGTGAACAACATGCATCATTAGTTTTTAATATTAAATAATATTTTATATATACTAAAATGTCAAATTGCTCATGATCAATTCGATAATAATAATTAAAAAAAACCTATAATAAAAAAAATTAAAGAACTCTTGGATGCAAGTTTAAGATAATTTGAATTCAAGGACAATATAATCATTTTACTTTGCTAATTAAAATAGAAAAGACAAAGCAACCCTTAGTTTAGTAAACTAGTTTCATTTTTATTTTATTTTTGCTTTGAAAATTATTTTAGTTATTTCACTTTATTAAAAAAATTACCTTATTACCTTTATTATCAATTTTTTTTATTGAGATGGACAAATTAGTAATTTCATTGTTTAAATTTACAATGCTAATAAATATAGAGTTATGATAAAACCTCCTTCCCTTTTTTTAGTAGTCATATCTATACAATAATTCAAACTTTATTATTATTATCGAAGAAAAATCATATGAGTAGATAAATAAATGAAACATTTAATAATTTCTTAGGTAACAAAACTTTAATAAATAATTTTTTTTTTTAAAAAAACACACACTCTGGATCCGGTTTGTTTTAAATCCCGGGCCAAGTTGATTTTAATAGGTTAGGTTTTTGCTTTGTCGAGTAGTCGGCATTAATCTTCTGGAGAAACAGAATAGAGAGAGATTAAAATCCAATAAAAAAGCGAATTATCGACCATGACTGGTAATTTCCTTTGATTTTCTTAATGGCTTTTTTGAATATATTGTTTATGATTAGATATATGTGTTGGTTGATAATCAGTTCCTTCCCAGTAGAGAAGAAGTGTTGCGTTGGGCTGCAGCAATGGGGCATGTTTATATCTATGTGTTAAGAACTGATTGATTGAATAAAATGAATTGGCAGACTATGGACAGGAGCAGGAGATGGAAATCGAAGCATTGGAAGCCATACTTATGGATGAGTTCAAAGGTACTTTCTTTCTTTCTTTCTTTCTTTCTTTCTTTCTTTTTTGGTTTTTCCCAACGAAACAAACTAATGATATGCAATGGCAGAAATTCATTCTAGCGAGAGTGGCTTAAACACTTCTAATCGTTGCTTCCTAATAACAATATCTCCACAGGTGGGTTGGTTTGTTCTTACTTTACATGCATTCTGTCAGATTGGATCTCTCTTCAAGTTATTTTTTTGTATATTAGCACTGGCTGGAAAATATTAATTTGCTTGTTTTTCTTCATATGTGATTACTTTGCTCTGTGGTCTCTTCATATGTGATTACTTTGCTCTGTGGTCAACAGGATGATGACACGGATGAGTCTACTGACATTCCAGGTTATTCTCTTTATTTTGGTGCGATAAACATGTTTGATTTTTTCTAGATCAGTAGAATGAATTATCCCAGCATCCTACAGAATTTAAGAAACTTCCATTGTCATCTTGTTAAATTCAACTTCATGTTTGGCTTTTATGACTGTTTTGGTGGGTGCCTTCCTTTGATCAGATTTGAGTATTTATTTATTAAGTTCTTTCCCATTTCCTTTGCAGTTCAGCTAGGTTTAGTTTTCTCCCACACTGAAAAGTATCCGGATGAACCTCCACTTTTGAACGTGAAGAGGTTAGTATGTACATGTTACAGACATTCCTATGTGGAGGTGTTCCTTTCATGATCTAGTGTTCTCTATTTCTATTTAAAATTAAAATGTATTAATTAAAAGAAAATTACTTTCCTTTTTTTCCTTGGAGCTCAACTTTGCTCTCAGTGTGCTTTCCTTGATTTGTTAAATGCTTCTCAAATACCACACAAACATGTAATAGAAAAGGACCACTATTTTCATAGCCACCTTTTTCCGACCTCTGATTGAATTGAAAGATTAAAAAAGAAGAAAGAGACAACTAAGAGAGGGAGGAGGTGAAGACATTAGAGGCACACCTGCCTTGGACCCAGATTATAATGTTTATAGTTTGCCATCAAGGTTCTGAGCAAATAACAAGAATGCATGAGTATTCATGGACATTCATGGAGTCTCCATTGTTCTGTTAGGTTCGGAATCCTGTATAGGAAAGTTAATAATCAATATCAAGACTGACTTGGACCTAGAAAATTGACTAAAGTGCCAAAATACAGAAGGAAATTGTGGTTGCAGAATTACCAAAACTTGAAACAATCAGATAATTTGACCATGAATCAGTAAGGTACATTATTGAAAGACTATTCATGATGCCTCACTTGCACTACTCCCAAATCACTAGGAGAAGCTGCATTTACCTATCTGAAAATTGTAAGAAAAATTAGCTTCCCTTTTCCATGGTTGCATCAACTTTTTTACATGTCTGTGCTACATTGTTGCTTCCACTGCTGCACTGTCATCTCCAAAATCTAGTTACAACCTGCAGCTCATAAAAACGCTGTCAGTGAGAGTGGTACAGCAACCAGGTTACCTGCTGCAAAAGTGACTAGATATACAGTTATTGCTTGCTCCCGGTTTCTTCTTCTGTAGTCTCTATGTCAACCTTGATATTTCTTTATGATGACAACGCAACGGAAATTCTTTGCAAATTCATTGTGGCTTGTGCATGGATCTTAATTTTCATGAAACAGAAATTCCTTGGTGTTTTGCAAGTATACTGCTTTTCTTTCCTTTTTTTCACGTTTATTTTCATTATTTTTATTATAAGCACTGACAGGACATCAAGCCATAGAGGTAGCCAGCCTGCACTAAGTGCTACTTCGCAAGTATTCTTTTCACTCATAAAAAAAGCCTGACCTACAAAAATATAATGCTCATAGAAAGATTGTTGAGTTCTTGTCTGTATGCTAAACGTTCAAATGCACTCAGAAAGTGTTTAAACCACCTATCATGCTAAAGCCAGTTGATGGGCTGTGTGGTGCAAGTGCTGGGTGATACTTAAGTAACATGGATCAAAATTACTACTGTCAAGTGATAAAACTATGAACTATAATCGAACTATTATATAGATGAACCATGTCTAGAGACGTCTGATTGTTGTTCCTCTCTGTTCCAGCATACGAGGTATCCAAGTAGATGATCTTAAAACTTTGAAGGAAAAGCTTGAGCAAGAGGTAATTGAACTCAATATATTTATTTTTTACTGTACCTTTTAAGAATGAAGTCAAGCTAGGTATCATACTTCTGATAGAGCTGTGTCTAACAATTTCTTATGCTTGGAAGTGCTGAGGAATGTTAATGCACTTTATTCATGATGTGTTACCTGGGACAATGATGGGTAAATACAACAGAAAAATCCTCAAAAACCACTTAAGAAGAGCAAGAACTGAGATGGAATGTGCCACTGTGAAAGTGTAAATTCTGTAGTGCAGCAAAGTATTGAATCCTCTGAATGTTTAAGCTGTTTGTTTTTGTTTGGTAAAATGTGTATACTGTAAAGTGAATACACAATTCAGGAAACTGTGAGGTTTTGCTAATAATTTGACTTGATAATATGCTTCACAGGCATCTGAAAATCTTGGTATGGCGATGGTCTACACACTAGTTACGTCTGCTAAAGAGTGGCTGTCTGAAAGATACAGTCAAGATACCAGCAATGAGGACATTGAAAATGAAGAGGCAGCAAAAGATGATGTATGGATTCCTGTGTTCTGATTTTTTTCTTTTTTGTTGGCAGTATTCTTACTAGATTTAAGTGAAAACATGATATAGCATTCCAAGATATGTCCACTAGATCTCAAAACCTTATCATATCACTGTGCATTGATAATTTCAGATGTTTGCCGTTGTCCTTATTTTTATTTTCTTAAGCAGCCACTTCATACCTATTCATCTATTTACAGGTAATTGTACCACATGGAGAACCTGTGACTGTCGAGACATTTCTGGCTTGGAGAGAGAGATTTGAAGCAGAGTTGGCCCTTGAGCGAGCCAAGTAAGTTCTATTATTTGATCCCTATTTCAGGGTCAAGGTTCCATTCCATTTTTGTTATTGGGATATGTTTCTTATCCTTGAAATCTTATGGTTATCCACAGCTTGGAAACAAAATCATCCCATTTTTTGTTCTTGTCGTTGTTGTTATTGTGTCATGGTGTTTTTTTAACCCTAAATAAAATTTGTTAGTTGGCATATCTACCGTTTTTTCATACAGTATGGAGCTAGTAGATAGGGTTGCCTATTATTTTCATGAGGAGTTGAGAGAATTTAATAATTTCTGTGAGACTGACTACCTTTGACATGGTTTGATTGCAAAACTCAAGTTGCAAATTGATGCTACAAACTGATAGTTGAACAATTTTAGAACTCGATGGGTCTAAAACAAACCATTACTAATTGAGATATGGTTGCTGCTTCTCATTTTGCTTTTCTGTTAATGTTCATTTTGAAAACAATTGGAGAGAGGAATGTGGGTCAAACCTTGAAGAAGTTGGCATCATTTGCTACTTTTAGGAGGTACCATTCAAAATATTTTTTGTTGCTCTCACGAGCAAGAGAATTGCGACTTCATGCTAAGCAAAAGATTAATCGTACAGTAGACTCATCATGCATTAGTATGGAAAACCCACCTATAGGTTCTATCAGCTTATATAAAGAACAGAAGAGAAAAGAAGAGAAATAAAGGTGCTTGTTCATTGGAGTTTGCCAAGACAAGTTGTGGGACTTCAACGATAACAGGTTTCATTTTAAATGCACTACAAGAGTGAAGTGGTTGGTTCATCTCATTGAAGAAGCCTTCTTTTATGTTCATACTATTCCATAGAGGTGTCATGAAATTCCAAGCACTTCCCAAAGCTTGAATGTTTGATAGATGACCACTTCTATGTTTCGGATATGCAACAGAAACTGCGTTTTGTACCCAAAATGACCTTTAAAATTACTCTATCTAATGGTAAGAGCATTTTGGTATAAAAGGTGATTTGTGTAATATTTTCTTGAATAGCTTGCTACGTGGTTTAAATCACAAACAATCTAGAATCCTTCTTCTTATTCCAAGTGATATTCTCCATGTTATGGGCAATACATAGTTGAGTCATTTGTTTAGTAGATGTCTTTTTATGTTTTATATAGCAAGCATGTGATGCTGCTGTGTAAGGAAAAAGTGGATACGCAGTTTCAGATGATTTTCTTCTACATTTCACCGCACAAATAACCATGTGCTGCATTTTATGAAACTCTTTTCTTAGATTATAATCATATCACTGGAATAATTCTTTGTTCAGTCATTAATTCATGACTAATGGCTGGGACCATTTTTCAGGCTGATGCCTGAGTCTGCTCTCACAGCCCCAAAGGAGAAGAAGCTTACAGGCAGACTGTGGTATGAAAGTGGAAAAGCGGTATGCTACCCCCAACTTTTCCTCCCTCTCATAAAGTGGATGCATAATTCAATTTCCCATGTTAGGATTTGATAGTATTCCCAAAATGTGCACTTAATAGACTGCTCTAAACTATAGCATCTAAAGTATCTAGCATCTCTGATGATGTATGGTTTCTCAGTGGCTGAGCTGTAGCAGTCATCCTGTTCACTATTATTGCTTTGCTACCTGCGTTAGAGATGATATCCCATTTGCTCAATTTCAACTAATGATAGAATGATGCTTAATTAAGTTTGAAATGGATGGTTAAATAACATTATTCTTTTTCCCCCAGTGCTAGCCCTTCGCTGGTGAAATTTTATTTTAGGTCAAGAAATATAAATCAAGATGAACCATCAATTCTCTTTGACGTCATTAATTCATCCTTTCATTGAGCAGGCTATTTCACTTGATTAAAGGCATTTTATTAACATTTGAGATCAACTCTGATTTATATTGCTAGCACTGGGATGGCTATTGATTGTCATTTTTACTGGCCATTCCAAATCACAGACCCAAGTCCATAAGATAAAAGCAATGTAGTTTCTCAAAAATAATTTGAAGTCTCTCATGCATCTTTTGCTGGCATATATCAATAGCAAGTTTGGTTCCACTCTAGATGTCTATCATAGAGATGGCTTGATGTTTAGATAGAAATTGCATTCTAATTTCAAACTGAACCTCTTTTATGCTAAAAGGTAAATAACATGCTGAGTCCCTTTTGCAGAAAGGTGCTATAGCAGTCAATGAAGGATCTGACGTTGAAGACGAGGAAGAAATTGATTTTGATGATGATGATTTTGAAGGTGATTCTTTATCTTCTTAGTCTGCTATTCATAGTTTTGGCATTTTATAGGCATGGAGATTTTATTTGGTAACTTGAACTTCAATGTCGGAACTTAATCATATGCATCCTGTTGAACTTTGTCCTTTCTTTATATAATGGCAGATGATGAAGAAGATATGCTTGAGCACTATCTGGCAGAGAAATCCGACTCTTCTCACTCTTCAAGGAAAGCTGCTTAAATAACAGTATTTGGTGTTGTAATATAGGTTATTGAAGGCAAAGAGTGTATGAGCAATAAATTTTTGGGCGTTGTCCTACACATATTTATCTCCTTTTCCCCTATGTATTTAATGTGTGAGGAAGAGGGTTGTGTAGATCAGAGTGATTTCCTTCTGTTCAAGTGAGGGGTTACTGGAGATGTAATTCAGAATTTAGAACAAGTTCAGAAAAATCTTGCACGTTAATCGAAGTGCTCAATTTGCTAAGTTAATCCATTACCACTACATGTGGACGTTGTTACTGGCAGAAAAACGTGAAAATAAAGTCATGGAAAGCAGCGACGGTGTCTCATCTCCAGCCTTCCAAACCTCTCACAATGCTCAATCTCGAGCTCCAGCACTTGAAGTAAGGCTTCACCCCAATAAATGGGAACCTAGACTGAAGATGCAGATTCGCTATGGCTGACAAACAGCAAGGATCTGTTCGTTCTCTACTGTCTGAGATGGAGCTCCTATGGAGGAAGGAGAACATCCTTTTCTTGCGCCACTAGATACATGTAAATGACAGCATTTTTCCACTTGTCGAGCTGGTTAAAAATTACTCCAGCATGACATAGAATTCATGAATTAAGTGTGTTCTTGGTTCTAAATCCATGTTCAAGTTACTAGTTGAAAAGATCAGAATATAACGCGAAGGAGAGAACATTTTTCTCAAAGAATAGCAACGATGAATGATTTTATTTCTAATAACAGTAGTAGAATATTTCACATGACTGCAACATCTGGATTGATTAATGGGTCCAGAATAGAACACACACCCCTTTGGGCTCTGGCGCCCATCTATTATACCACCACTAGATCTAATTTTTACAATAAATATGTTGTAATAAACCCCCCCACCAATTATCATTTTGTGTCTCGGTTGATATTACACGAGTCGAGATACAGATCTTGGATCTTCCCTGGCATTAAGGATCCGCACGACCTTGCTGCTAATGATCACTTGTTTGTGCCAAGGAGTGCCGCCTTCAGAGATCATAGAACTTTAGTGAAGCATGTGAATTATATGTTATCCTTGACTTCTATACGCATCCTTGATCAGACATAGCTTGAGCAATGGTTAGAAAAGCAGAGATGACAGCTCCGTGCACCAACGCCCTGAGAAGAACAAAAGATGAAGAGGCAGATAAGGAAAATAATATATCTCTCGTGTTACAGGCTCAAAATAATTTCATGTATCGCATCATTTTGGCCTTTGGTAGTCTGTAGAATCTCCCTACAACGAAACTAACAAAACCAAAACACTGATGCGTCTAAACTAATTTCAGTGAATGGGTTTTTTTAAACCTATCACTAATGAAGTCACTAGACGTGTTCTCAATTCATGAATTTGTGGACTGTAAACAACATCATGAAACCTTCACGGTTTCAACTTTTGAAGAGCGGGAATTCAAAAAGTGCTTGTAGTAGATTGAACCAAGTCACCAAACCATCAGCTCTTCTAACTGTAGCGTCTCAAAACTGTCAACTTCTTGTTAAATTTAGACTCTCAAGGAGAACATCTCAATAACTAGATTCTGATACATAGCACACCATGTGATAACATCATATAGTAAGAAACAAAAATCAAATACTCCTTGCATAATAATATAAATCATGAAACATGAGCGCTCTCAAGTTGCTCTACATAAGAATTTTCGGACACTCATTCTCCCAACTGCTTGCTATGGGTCGCTTGGATCACAACTCATAAAAGACAAAATTTTAGACATGATAATGCCAGTAGGAAGACACTTACTCAGGACTCTCCTTTTGGTAGCCAAAATCGTTTGCTGCTTTCAGGGCTCTTTGGTAGATCTGTTTCATTGCTTCCTACCATTAGGAGGAGTAATAGGAAAATCCACATAAAATATGTCAATAAAAAGAAAATCCAACCAAACTAAAATGTATAATGTTCATCAGTCATCAGAAAGTAGAATATAGGAATAAAGTACAACTAACAACCCACAAGGAGCAGATCCACCTACTGAACCCCAACACAGACCTGAACACTAGTCATTATGTGGGGTACTGTAGCGAGAAGGATCCCTTATGAACACTTTAGGCCACTTCAAACATTATTGCAGTCTGGACCAGAAATAATATTTTACAACTTTGAGTTGATTAATTTGGAGTCATTTCAGAAGGAAATCTGAAGGAGGTGGTTCTTGCAAGCAGATGACATAATAGCTTCTCCGTTGAGCACAAAGCTCCAAGCTCCAACATTGAAAAAACAAAAATACCCATTCCAGCTAGAAAATATTCAAAACAACATGAAAAAATATAAAAGCAAAATAGCCTTACCTGCAATTTAGATTCAAAGTCCTCAGGTGACCAGTTCAGCAAATTGCACTCATGGTTCAACTCAAGCTCCCCAGCAACAACCTGCACCCAGGTGTATTACTGATTTAGCACATATAAATAGGCTGAATAAAATTGTGAAGACTCAAACCCATCTTGCACAAACAACAATGATAAATTGACCAGTCTTAACAATACACCTTCAACTTTCTAACATAGATTGCAAGTGCAACACAGCTTTGAGACCATATTTGGCCAAAGCTACTCTTGACGAAACTAGTCAACCCTATTTCAACAAATAACAAAACCTGGCTTGCGGCAACCTTTTGTGGGACAAAAGTCCAAAGAGGTCCTCCATCAAGCTCTGATCTTTAGAGAAGTTGAAACTATAATGATTATTCAAGTTTCAATGATTTTTGACTCCTAAGCCCCTGGACTTCTACAATCTTTTGAATAGTTACCACATACAAAAAAATAAAGGAAACAAGCCCACTTCATAATCATGATAAGATGCATATCTTTTCTGAAGGTATGCTCGGTCAACATTCATCCCCATAGCAAGGGCGGAGTCATAACATGTCAAACAAAATTCATGACATTGTTCAACGTGTATTGAATATTATTCGTGCACAAGTTAACGGGAATAACTTACCCCTCCAGCACCAGCTGCTATAGCAGGAGCAATGAGAACATTGGCTTTTTTCAAAACATCAACAGCTTCAGGAGTACAAGGCATGTTTGAACCTAAGAAACAGAGAATATTGCAGAGTCCCTATCAATTGATGTGAAAGTTGAAAGTCATGAAGGAGTAAATATTAATGCTTAAAGGGATTATGCTGGGAACTCCTACCTTCAACGAGGAGACGACAGCCTGAGTTAACCAGACTAATGGCATCAGATTGATCAATTTCATTCTGGTAACCACAAGGAAATGCAACATCACACCTTTCACTCCAAGGTTTTGCTTCGTCATAGTACTTAGAACGAGCATAAGTCTTTGAGTAGTCTCTGTAGATTCCAAATTTATAATAACACCATAAAATGTTAACAAATCAACTAAGCAACAAGATTAATGGTGACTAAGGAAAACACACCTCAAACTTCTCTGCTGCGCTTTGATATCTCTGAGAAAAGATATTTTCACATAATCAAATCCATCCTCATCCACCAAGTATCCCTTTGAATCTGTCCAATATTTTGATACATGTTACAAGAGTAGCTACTCAAATAATCCTCTGCAGCAAAACCTCAACCGCATTATAGCCATTAACCCCTAAATATCAGAAACACTGAAAGTGGAATAACTTAATAAACAAAATTGTGACAAGAAATAGAAAGCTTTTTCCGTATTTTTATGTTTTTTTTATAAGATACAAGATAAAAGACCTGCAAAACCTTGAAGGCATCACTCCTCCTGCAAGTCTTCTAAAGATGTTGGAAGAAACACTTTTGAAAGATGCAGTTATGGTCTTATAGAATTGTGAATTGTGATGATCAACATAGCTTGTTCTTGTTGAGGTATTTTGACTTGGGAACTAATTTGGCATGCTAGAGCCCATCACTCAATTTGATAGTTTAAAATATTCACTGACAACTAAACGTACCTGATACTGTGATCGGAAGGGCACCATAAGCAATAAGCTTCTCTAGAACATGCATTGTAATCTTTCCAGAACCACTTACAGCACATCTGAATGGGAAATTCAGAAATGAACAAACAAATAAATGCTCAAATTTTGCAAAAGCAGCTCAGCATCAACTAAATGCTTTATTCAGTATATTAAGCAGCTAATAAGCCCAATACAGGTGAGAAATATTCAGATATTTGCAAGAATCAAACGCAATCATGTTTCAAACACAATACATCTCACTGCATTATAGTGAATGTAAGAATATATTCCTATTGGCCTATACTATGCCATTAACTTGAGGGATATTGACATCAACAGTAACAAGTTTTCAGAGTAAGGGAGGAACCTTAGTCCTTTGATTTCTTTATTCATGTCAGCAAGCATAAGCTGCACAAAGAAAACCTGCAAAAGCATGACAAATTTGTTAGATATTAAGATACTTAAACAAGAGTAATACAGTGAGTTCATTAAACTCACTAAGAAAACAATTATGAAGTAAACCAGAGAATAAATCATTTCACACACAGGAAACAATCTCAAACTATGGCAAAACAGAGAATAAAGACTGTTCACACATGGATGCACACAGCTATAAATCACAAAACTTAAAAACGTGCACATGTAGTATCTAAGAGTTTGATAGGAGAATCATTACCAACCCATAGCCAGTAGCTTCAGTTCGAAGGCTAGAGCCAGACCAAAATATCCTCGGCCCTGTAAAACTTCCCTGCATGAGTTAGGCATGAATATGAAGGAAAAGATAAGTCTCTTTCCATGATGAATACTAACAAAACAATAAATTTGAAGCACTTATAATGTAAAATGAAAGGTATTAGACAACAATATAAATCATATCTTGAGATTTTACCTAATTCCTTAAGCTTTTGAGTTGAGATGGTTCTTTGATATAGTATTGGAGTCTTGATGACCAAACGGTTATGAGTTCGAATCTCACCACATCCCTTCTCTTTTCTAATTAAAAATTAATTAATAGCACAAGATAGTGCAGACCCGTGTGCAAGTTTCAAGCCCAAAAAGCTTTCACTTAAAGGGGTGTATTAGAAAATAATATAAATCATATTTTGGTCACCTAATAGTTTAAAATTTTGGGTTGAGATGGTTTTCTAACAGAAAATATATTAAGGTAAGCCTTGCAACTCTAAAAAAAATGGGGGAAAACTTGTATACAAGGAAGCTGCAAGAAAAATGCATCTCACATAATGAAGTTTTAGTATAGTTAGATTATCTAGAACAAGCAACCTTCAGTTCGACTTTAAGGCTCACTTTTATCCTAAGAAGAGGCAGTATTCTCAATTTGATTTTAAAAGGAGGAAAGATGCTTGTCTAAAGGTAGAAAACGAAGGACTAAGATTTTGAATCAATTATAATAGATATGGACATGATATAAGATTCTAACAAGAACAATTCTCAGTCCCAATTCATTGTGAACTAGAGTTCCTAAACATAGCTATGGGTTAGAGAAATCATTTTTTCCCTATGCACTTACATCTAGTCATAGTTTAATAAAGTTCCAGAAGGAAAAAAATTTCAATTGAAAGCTCTATAATCTCTCCTCGTCTATTTTTAACTTTTTTCCCTCAATCTTCACAACCTCCTTCACATGCAAACATGACAATCAAGGGAGAAAAGACATGCAAACCTTCTGACATTCACAACATTTTAAGTATTCATTAATCTTTAAGAGCATCCAATTCAATAACAACCAGAGAGTGAGAATGCAACAATCTTCAAAATTTATCTCTCAATGATGCAGTTCTTTACAAGGTAGGATAGTTTTCCTTGCCTTTGCATCTTCAATCAGCCAATGATATAGAGGGCCTAGCTGATTGGAATGCTCTTTTATTTGTTTCTTGGGTTTCGTTTTCCTTTTTTGGGGGATGCTTTTGTATTCCAGTATTGTTCATTCACTTCTATTTCTTTAAATAAAATAATCTGCTCTGTGAAAGAGGGGAGAAACAAGCACTAGAGAAGGAAAAGTAAACGTACCTGAAAATGACCTGCTAAGCGTCTATATTGTCCAAGTAGATACCCCATTTCTCTTGTACCAACACCCATCTCCTCTGATGGAAGGTCCTAAAAGTTACAAGATGAAATCAGAACAATAGAACCATGACTGAGCAATTAGACAGTAAAACAATTAAAGCAATAAAGTCTTCTTCTACTTGCCTTGTCCGGACCTAGATATCTATAGATCTCATTCATGAAACTTTGGCAGAAGCGCATAATCTGTCAGTGAAGGTTTCATAAAAAAACATATTAAAAACTTTCAGAATTTCTGAGAATTACAAATGAAAATGATCGCAACGTAGAATGAACCAATGCCACCTCATTGTCAGTTTTTCCTTTTGGATCAAAATCACTTCCACCAGCAGCCCCTCCTAGTCTGTATGGTGATAAGGCATTCTTTAATGTCTGCAGCAAAGTAGAGAGCATGACATAATGTAGCATCTGCATGAGTTTTGCCCTCTTATTATATAGGACAAGTTAGATCAATCCATTTCAGTTTCTAGTGTTCTAAAAAAATATTTTCTGCTTCATGCCCATCAGTTTAGAAGGGAGAAATGTAAAATGCTTGGCAAAGTTTCATCACGATTTTGGGACACAAAACTACAGAAGACAGTCCACTGAAGACAATAAATACAATGAGTACCTGTCCAAAACCAAGAAACTTGGCAATGCTTAAGTTCATTGATGGATGGAAACGAATACCACCCCTACATGGACCCAATGCCTGGTTAAAATGCACCCGAAAACCTCGATTGACATGTGTCTCACCCCTATCATCCACCCAAGGCACTCGAAAAACAAGCATGCGTTCAGGTTCTAATAAGCGTTCCATGATGTTGACGTAACTGAAACAAAGTAAAGTCACTTCATGAGGATACCAGATAACTTTGACTTGAACTCCTTTTCACTTTTGAAGGCTAAAAAACCAAGAAAGAAAATTAGAAATGCTTTGCTATATGGTAACTTACTGAGAATTTTTTGCAATAACTCTGTCTAAAGCATGAACAGCTTCCTGCACTGATTGTATGAACTCAACCTCATGAGGATCCCTTTTAAGTGCAGCTTCAACAATAGATCCAGCTGTTTTTGACATAAGAGCTTCATTTACGGAACATTGTCATGAAATGGACAAAAGGTATATTTCAGCAAGAAAGATTACAAAAAAGAAAAACCTTATGATAGAATAATGCAGTCACAAGAATGGTTCAACACACACACACACACACACACACACACACACACACACACACACACACACACACACACACACACACACACACACACACACACACACACACACACACACACACACACACACACGTATGCATCCAACAAAACCACTTGTTAAAATCTTAAAATCCACCCTTGAGAGAAGAAAATCATGGATAAGCAACCAACCTTTTACATAAATAGTTTTATCGACCACAATCTTATCCTTGGAGGCCATCTGCAGACGAAGAGCCTCTTTGTGAAGCAAACTATTGTTATGCTCTTCCAGTGCACTCATCTGCATATTTCTACTGCCTTCATTCCCATATGGATTTCTTCTATGCTTCCTCCCATACTCTCTACAAACAGAGCAAAATATCCTTGCAGTTCCTTCTTTCACATCCACGAATGCCCACTTGTAGGTATCTGCCCATTCCTCTCTCCATCTTTTGACCACCTTTTTCTTCCTTTTTACTGGTTGTGTCTTTGGCACATCTTGTTCTTCGTTTGAAAATTGAGAAGAAGCCATCATATTCTTGACTTCATCATTGTCCTCAGCAGAATGTTCTCGTGGTCGACCACCCATAATAGGAGTGTTAGCAAATGAATGGTCATCATCTCCATGACCAATTTCCAAATCAATCTCCTCTCCAAGCTCTCTGACCACCAAATGATGCCTCTGTGCTTGCTGAATCAAGTTAATATCATCCATCGTGGAATTCATCCTTATCCCCTCAGCTGGTAGCAACATGCAGCATCACAATCTAACCCACACAGTGCTCCTCTATTTTCAGTTACCAATTGCCTGTTTAATTCTCAGTAACTGTCATCAAAGACTAAATGAGCTTCCAAAAGATGATGAAAAGGGCAAGATAAAGGACAAAAACAAAAAAACTAAGATTTGATTCTCATAAATTTCATTAGGTGACTTCAGAATACATGAACCCCAACCAACTGCAATTTGATAGAACCTAAAACTTGCATGCCTCAGTTACATTCAATAAAAAAACTCGAGGCTTTCTTCTAATGTCAAATTTTTCAGCCAATACAAAAACATCAAACTAGGAACAACACCAGCTATTACATCTTAAAAGAATAGCTGAAACAAAGTGACATAAACCTAGTATCTAATCCAATATCAGAAATGCAATTAACGTTGTCATGTCACGATGACATAAATCCATTTTACACAAAGCATATTGTGTCGCAACAATGAAAAGACCTTTGAACCGCCCACTAACTTCCATTAGCAAAATTCAGCGTTACCATATAATCAAATACTTCCCAATTTAAAGAACAAAAAAACCACAACCAAAAATTGAACTTGGCTAGCTAAAAAAATCAGGCAAGTTTGATTGACCTTTCAATCGTGTTTACTTATCCACCACTAACTACTGCTATAAAACAAGCAAAAAGGGTACCAATAAACACACTCAAAAACAGAAATTTAACCAATACCATCCTTGATTAGTCAACCACTAAACCATCAAAACTACTCAGACACGCAAGGTTTAAGGCCAAATTGAACATGGCTAGAACTTATAAAGGCATAAAGTTGAATTTTTTTCCAAACCCATAAGTTAATTTTAGATTTTGAGCAAAGCCCAGAAGCCTAAATAGAAAAGAGAAAAGAAAGCACCTGGAGAACGAACGGAATGGCAAGGCAAAGTTGCAGTATATAAGGAGTTTGGTTCTCTCCTTCTGGGCTCTAAAAATTTCAGCTTTTCTTGGGTAACAGTCACAGCAGTGATTAGTGAAGGTACTGAATGTTAAGAAAATGAGATCGAGCTGCTTATTGTAAGCGAAGACACGAATCTGCCTGTCTCTTTCAGACTCTTGTTGATCAGTCTCTCTGTTTAAGACATAATATAGCTAATTAAAAAAAAAAAAAAACATTTTTCCCCTTTTCGGTTTTGGGTATTTCTTTTTCCATAAAAACTGATAACCGCAAACTTATTTGCTTAATTTCCTACAAGGGCAAGCAAAAACAGTTTCTTCCAATGAGGAAATTTATACAAAGAAAACTCTGTATTTTAGAGTTGATTTTAAGATTTAGATATTTCGCCGTATCAATAAAATCATTAAAAAAAGAATTTGAATTTTTTTATTTGACAATACATAACTTTTTCTGGGGTCATTCCAATTTTTTTTGGACATAAATAATAAAAAAAATTTCTTTTTTTCTTTTGATACTTTTTGTGATGATAAAAATAATATTTATAAATTGTAGAATTCATGATTTTATGTTCTACGGATCTCTGTAGTTATATCTTATTAACACCCATAAAGAATCTCTAAGAAATTCAAACAATTCTTGCTAAACATGTCTTTGCTCTATTCCCTAAGTTAGTTGTCCACTTTCAGGTTGGACAGTAACAGACACAGAATAATCATTAAGAAGAAGTCCATAACATATCACTAAAGATTTATTGTCGATAATGTAAAGGATGTGGGGGTGGGCAGCTGGTCATATAGATCATGACGATTATACTTTAAACGAAAAATTCATACTCTTGAGTCATTGATAACCAATTAGGTGAATAATAGTACATATAAATGAAAAACATTTAATAAATATTTCATTTGAATGAAAGTGCTTGATATTTAAAATTAATAATTTTTATACAAGGTTGGATAGTTTATGATTCACATTCTTACCTGTAAAAGTAAGGAATATAAAACTAATTCATTATTTAATATGTACTTGAAATTAAACAAGGACATATATATATAAATATTTGATTTTATTAAATATATGAATATATATCATCTCTATATAAAATATTTTTATAAAAAAATAAAATGATTTTTTAATTTTTCCATTAAATTTGAGATATGTTGACTTGATTTATTTATAAAATCCAAACTGAGATTTATACTTTGCAAAAACATGATTTAGATATGAATTACGGAGTAAAATTTGATAATTTGATACTTTAAATAGTATTTTTAATTTGTCTTCAAAGCATTGTTAAAAAAATTTATGGGACATAGGTTTGATTTAATAAAGTTTTATTTTTTACAGGCTTCTCGCATATATAAAAAAAACTTAAGTACTTTTGAGAGAACTTTTTTTAATAAAAAAAATTCATAAAAAGCTTCAACAAAATAAAATATGGTTGATTATTGAATATCATATACTAACATTTGATTCTAAGAGTACAAAATTTTAATGTCTTTTCCCACCAAATTACTACTATACTATATTTGTGAGTTTCTTTTATATTAAAATATTTCTTTATTCAAATAAAATCTACTTATAACAAAAATAGATAAGGTCCATGATGCTTACAAAATTTTTGTTTAGTACTCCACTAAATTTTAAAAATAACAAAATAAAGTATTTATTACATTTTTTTAATATATGTAATTTTATATAAAATTTGATAATTTATAACTAAGTTAATTTCCTTAATTTTTAAAACCACTAAATAAATTGAATACACTCATATAAAAAATTAAGAATGTAAATATTTGAAGATATTATTAAGTTAATAACTAAAAGGCATTGGACAATATAAATGCTTTGATTCACTAGATTAAATGATTAATTTGGTAATGGTGTTTTTTAAATGATTAATTTCCAATTCTTTTAGTTTTTTAAATTTTGGTTTTTATCCTCTTTTTTTTTCAATCCATTGTTAAGAGATAAGAGATGAAGTCACTAGATTTTAATAGTAAAAAAATAAATCATTCTTGACACTAATTATGGTCATGAAAAAAATTATTTTTAATATTAATAAATTTCATTTAATAAGAGAAGTTTCAATGAGGTGTTGTATCAAAATATTGTAACATATTATAGACTTTCTCATCTTTATAAAAACATATTTAACTATTTACTCAAAAGTGATTGTATCAAAATCTAAAAATAGTTATATAATAGAGTTAAATTATATAAAAAAATGATCCATTATACAAATATTAATTAGTTGACTGTATTAATTTAATCATAATCAAAAGACAAAATGCACCCAATATAAATAAATCTTCTCTCTTATATGCAATGGAAAAATACAAAAACCAAACCTCTAAAAATGATAAAAACAAGTACAACAAGAGGTTAATATATTTTCATTGAATAAAAATTAAATAAAAAAATAATATACATGTATATATAACTATATATAGTCCCTTTGTAGAATTTTAAAAAACCAAACCAATAACAACAAATATGAACACTAAGAAACTTGCCAATACATTAGAAGATGATGAATTAGATGAAAGAGGCACTCATAACCTTAGAGCTATTGAGCTTGCGAGGCTTGATGTTTTGATGTTGTAGCATAATCAATATGTGTAGCGTTATTGTTTTTTTTTTTTTAGATTAACGTGGGTGTCCGGGCCAGCTTGTGCGCACCACAACTAATCCCATGGACCTTGAAGTTAACGACCATGTAAGCCTCCAGTGGCCATCATATGAGCAACCAAGGACTCGAACCTGAGATCACAGAGGGAGCAAACCCCTTGATCCCAAGTTCTTACCACTTGGCCACCACCTAAATGGTTTTGTGTAGCGTTATTGTTGTTGAAGGTTGTGAGGTACCTAGTGTGCCTAATAATATAATAATATATAGCTTTTGTTTAAATTAATAATGTTAGACAAAACCATAAAAATATAGTGTGTTCATCATTAGTTTCAACTTAACAAGACTTGTGGTAATAATATCATTAGTGTATAGATTATATGTGATATTGGCTTTGTTTATTTGTGTATATATAATTTATTAATAAAAAGTTTATTTATTTTTAATATTCATTAAATATTTAATTAATGAATCTAAAATAAAGATAAATTTATTGGGACAAAAACATTTATAAAGAAAATTATAACATTGTTATATATAATTATGAGATTTTTATTATATTAAAATATTGTTTTTAATATCTCTAGTTAATGTTCTATTAAAAATAAATATTAATTAAAATTGTTAAAACTGAAATATATTATATTTTTTTATGAGATTTTTAATAACCGTAATTTAAAAAAAAATGTGTTTTATCTAAAAAAAATTAGAATATTATAATTGGCATCAGAACAGTGATTAATATCCCATGGATTGAAATATTGATTTGAAATCTTAATCTGTTTCATGATGGTTGGAAAAGCAACCAAGACTGATCCATCCCCAATTCAAGAAAAAAACAAAACATGATACATTTGATGATGATGACGAGGAGGAGTAAGAGGTCGATCCTTTAGCGAACACCGCCTCGCATTTACTTACATTTGTACGCTCCAAGAGGGGTAAATATATATAGGACACCAGATGATTAGGTTTCCCGTTGAGTTGAGATATCACGACCTAGGGCATCTAATATACAAGGGTAGATAGATAGGCCTCCACCGATGACGCCAGCTATCGTACCTACACTATATTCAAATCTTACATTTTTAGAGCAATTGGTTAAAGCAGTGGGTGCAGAGTAGAGAAAATTATCACATTGATTGAGGTATGTGATGCATTCAAGAGGAGAAGATCAACATATTGTGAGACATTGATTGAGGTAAATTGTAATCCACGTGATAAAATCATTTAAAATTCAATTGGAAAAGAATAAATTGAAAGAAACATATTTTTAATTATAGTAAGGCTATGGAAGAAATATCAGTGTAAAGTTACGGAAGAAATAGAGGATTTATATTTTTATATGAAAAATATTGATGATCAGATTATTAATCGAAATAAGCCGGGGATATTAGCTCAGTGGTAAAACTGTAAATATAAACCTCATGTTTAACGATGTAAACTCCAAGTCAATGAAGTTTTCGGGTGAAAATAGCAATAAACTTGTATGCGGAAAATAATTATGGTTGAAGATTTGACAAAAAAAGAATTATGTTAATAATAAAATAGCATGTGTGCCATAAATAAGGGTAATTTGGTAAAATAAAGAGAAAACAATATCCTCATTTTCTTTATAAGCCGGCGGCATTAAGAGCATGCACGGGAAGGAAGATGTTAAATGGGAAGGAAAAATAAAAATAAAAAACTATTATTTTAGTTTTTTAATACTAAAAACATATTATTTTTTTTATTTTTTATAAAAAAATTATTCCTTAATATTTTGTAAAAAAAATAAAAAATATATATATATATTTTTTAATTTATATCTTTTAAGTTTATTTTTTTAAAAATTATCTTTATCACATAATTCGTATTATTAATTTAATAAATTTATTTGGGTTGATTTAATATTATTTTTTATTTTTAATTATTTTTTAATATTAAATTAATTAAAAATTATCTAGATTACATATCATATTATTAAAATAATTATGTATTAAATATGTTTAAATACAACTAGATCTTATAAATAACTCTTTATCACTAAAATACATATAAAAAAATAAAAAACTATATTTATTCTATTTAAAAATTATATTAACCATGTAAGTTGGAGAAATTTCATGTTAAGTTTGATTTAAATTGATAGATTTTGAAATTTATAATGTAAAAGTCTTAAGTGAGAATGTAACTTGAAATCATTAACCTATGAATTATATTATAAATTAATAGTTATGGGATATTAATTTAAAATTTTGATGTGTATATAAATTCCTAAGGATGAGTTTCTAATAGTTATTTTTAAAGGATTGTAGGATAAGTGTTTGGGGTGGGGTTGACTTCTCCGAAGTGCATAATAAAGCAGAAGCCTAAGGTGAGGAATTTCCTCTCCCTTGCCTTTTAATTTATTTAAATTATCTTTGTAATTTGTTAGATTTACAAAGTTATTTAATTGTGTTGTGGATAACCGATTGTTACAAAAATAATGCCTATAAGACAGATGTATATGTTGTTGTTATTGACTGTAAAGGTGGTAATTATGTATGTGATGTGTAATGGTAGACATAAATATATAATTGTGGGCAACCACAATTTCGTTAATCCATGCATAAATCGTAATCAAATGCAATGATAGAAAATAATATTTGAATATATCCGACTATAATAACAATAAATGATTCGTGAATATAATTTGCAACAACAACAAAATTAATAACAAATAAAAAAGTTGATCATTTGAGTACAAATTATTAAAATATTATGCCTTCGAGGCATGTTGTACGAATAAATACCTTCAAGCAGGTTATATGAATATCATGTTTTCGAAGTAAATTATATGATTGTTATGACTTTAGGGTAAGTTATATGAATATTATGCTCTTGGAGTAGGTTAATATGGAATTGTCATTTAGATTGCTAATTTGAGGTTTTGACAAAAGTCTGTAACTTGATGATTAATACTTAAAAGTATATTTTTATCAAGGTTTTATATCATCATTTTGCACTTAAAGTATCGATAACTCCTTAACTAGAACACTTTTTATAATAACATTTCTAATAATATAAGATGTCTTTAATTTATGATAAATGTTCATCTTAAATGCAGGTTTATCACATAAATTATAGGATTGATTGATGAATTCAACTACTAAAATTAAGAAGACAAAGAGAAGATGAAACTTAGAAAAGAGATATTGGCTCAGTGCAAACTGCAACATGGTTCAGTCATTGGGTCATATCTAGAGCTGTAGAACTTTGATTTTGCTCTACTCTATATGGATGGAAAGATAAGACATGAGCCTAAAACATTCATGCGGAATGCAAGACTCAATTCTGCTATTTAGAAGTCTAAATCTTAGTAACAATGGAGAAGTCTAAATCTATCATGTAGCCCAAAAATTGTTCAGTGTTCAGCCCATATCTTGAGTTCTAGAAGTCCAAATGACTTCAATTTTTTTTGTTGGAAAAATGGGATAACTTTCTAGAATTTTCATGATTCAACTATGTTCAAATTCTGATGTTAGCAATGACATTTTTAGCAGACAAGAAGATAAGGATTGTCACAAAGTCAAGAGTTGGTCACCCACTCAATAATTAGTCATCAAATCAATAGTTCTAAATTTTAACCTATAAAAGTAGGCATTCACAATGCATTTAGACATCTTGGTTTTCAGATCAAGATCATATTATATTTTTGTGATGTTTAAGTTTTGTTTTAATTAATTCCTTGTTTACGCTTTTCATTTTCTTTCCTTTACTTAGTTAACTTATATCTTATTTATGTTCTTATCCTATTTATTTATGTTTCTCTTTTTTCATTATATTTAGTTAAGTTTATTATGTTAAGGTGAAAATGTTACACTAATGGTGTAAGAATAATTATAGTGTAAACTTAATATGGACCTTAATGTTTGATACGAACATATTTTGTATTTATTATCTTTTTTACTTTTAATGATTTGCTTGTTAAATGGTTAATCTAGATTTGTGTTGTATAACACTTCTTACAACAAATATTTGGCTTTTCATAGCTCAACCGTATGGTATAACTAACACTTGTGCTATGAAAGTTGTTAATATAAGTTATAATCATAAATACCTGACAACATTTATAATTATTAGCATTATTCGAATAAGATAAGTAATGTAATCATGTTAACCATTTATAATCCGATTGGAACCTTCTTTGTGTGTAGTTTTCAGTTGAGTAATAAAAAGAGTTTATACTTAACTTGTTTGAAATACCATTAGTGAATCCTCTAACCTTGACATTTATTTTTATTGTTTAATTTTCACATTAATCTTACATCTCAAAGTCCTCTTTAACTTCGTATTCTTCTTCTTCTATTATTATTATTATTATTATTATTATTATTATTATTATTATTATATAGTTAACCTCCTTGTGGTTCGAACTCGGTCTTACTGAGTTATTTATTACTTTGACATTTCTGTACTTAGGAGAAGACATTAATCTTTTAGTCATGTAAAAAATATGGCTAGTTTGTTGATGATACAAAGATTTTAACTTTGGCTTTAATAAGCCTAGCCTCTTGATAAGTCTATATATAGGGTTATTATCACTTGAATTTGCTAAGTATCCACAACTAAACCCAATAAATCATCTCGATTAGCCCACAGATTTGAGAACTTAAAAGTTGTTTTTACTTTTGGAATAGGATAGCTAAATTGGACAACTATAGCACTATAATATAAAGTGTCCTTAGGTAAAAACTCATAATAAGTAGTCAACTGATTAGTACTTAAAAGTGCATTTTTATCATGGTTTTATATCATCATTTTGCACTTGAAGTATCAATAACTCAACTAAAACATGTTTTATAATAATATATCTAATAATATAAGATAACTTT